>NW_020664583.1:7249555-7341818 GCF_002925995.2 Terrapene triunguis
CCCCCCCCCCCCCCCCCCCCCCCCCCCCCCCCCCCCCCCCCCCCCCGAATCCCCACCTCTTCCCCAGGCTCACCATTCCTCCTTCCTCCACAAGCTCTGGAGGGAGGCTCCGGAGACGCAGGGGGAGCGCGGTGCCAGGGTGAGTGAGAGTCCGGCCGGCCCCGAGTGCAGGCAGGACTCAGTCGGGCGGTAGAGAGAGTAGGGGGGCGGTCCGCGGGGCCAGGCGGCAGCTGTTCTCCCCCCCGGGCAACGGGACTCGGGAGCAGCCGCTGCTGCAGCTCCCACTGCCGTGGAGGGAGGAAGCGGCCGATGGCCAAGGTCGGCAACTGCGGCTCTGGTGCCCGGGCCTGAACCCCCCCAAGCCCGGGCCTGCTGCTCCCGAGTCCCACTGCCCAGGGGGGGAGAACAGCCGCCGTCTGGCCCAGCGGGCCGCCCCCCCTACTCTCCCTACTGCCCGACTGAGTCCTGCCTGCTCGGGGCCAGGCCGGACTCTCACTCACCCTGGCCCCGCGCTCCCCCTGTGTTTCCGGGGCCTCCCTCCAGAGCTTGTGGAGGAAGAGTGTTTTTTTTTTTTGCCACGCCCCGATATTTGACTTGGGTGATCTGGTCACCCTAACTGGAAGGGATCTTGAAAGGTCATCAAGTCCAGCCCCCTGCCTTCACTAGCAGGACCAAGTACTGATTTTGCCCCAGATCCCTAAGTGGCCCCCTCAAGGATTGAACTCACAACCCTGGGTTTAGCAGGCCAATGCACAAACCACTGAGCTATCCCTCCCCCGATATCTTCCCTCACTCAGGGCCTGCTACCAGCGTGCTTACTTGTCCTCTTCAATTGAGTGTTGAGAGCCACTATAGCTGGCACAGAACAGCAGTCATGAGTGAAAGAAGAAAACGCCCCTCTGGGGCAGCATTCAGAAAAAGATAAAACAAAGGAAGCTTTTCTATCTAAGCAGGAAGGAGCTCTCCTGAGATACATAGACACAAATGTTCACGGTGAGCCTTGTGGCCCCAGTGAGGATGTGAGTGGTGAGGAGATGCCTGATCTTCCAGTTAGTCAGAGTGCAGGTGACCGGACAGCTACTGCAGCATCCATATCTCCATCTCAAATGGATATAACCATGCACATTCCTGAAGAAAAGTGTAGATCAGAGAAGAGTGTGGTGGAGGCGCAAGAAACAGCTGCTGAGTTTAGTTCCTTAAGTCTAGATGATCCAGGACTGTGGACCCACTTGAGCAGTAGCCTGAGGGACTTCCTTGTACTGCCTAGGCCACAGCAAGTGAAAAACTTCATGTTCCCCAAAGACAATGGAAATAGAAGTTTCCATCCAACACATTACTGGCATGAAATCCCCAATGGTTACAAAGTGGAGAGGCCATGGCTTATGTACTCAAAAACCCAGAATGCTGCATACTGTTTTTGTTGCAAACTCTTCTAGTCTACTGTTCTAGCCACATTGGGTTCTACAGGAACAAAGGACTGGAAAAATCTGGCTAGAAATCTGGCAGGCCATGAGAAGGCAGCAAATCACCAGAGAGCATTCCATAGGTAGAAGGAGCTTGAGATGAGACTAAGGTTAAAGGCCACCATAGATGATCAGCATCAAGAGAAGATTGCATCAGAGTCTCTTTACTGGCAAAATGTTCTGAAAAGGCTCATTGCCATTGTGAGAATGCTTACTACCCAAAACCTGCATGGCACTTCAGATCAGTTGTATGTGCCAAACAATGGAAACTTCCTTAAAATTGTGGAGCTGATGGCTGAGTTTGATGCTGTACTCCAGGAACATCTAAGAAGAGTCACCACCCAAGAAATGTACACACACCACTACCTTGGAAAAACAATTCAAAATGAGATCATACACTTACTGGTAACAAAAGTCAAACAGAAGATTGTGGCAGATCTGAAGTCAGCAAGATATTATCTCTGTTATTCTCGACTGAACACCTGACATCAGCCATACGGAACAAATGAATTTAATGGTGCGTTTTGTAATAACAACAGAACCTAGTGAAAATGTCCCTGCAATGGTGACGGTCAGAGAGCATTTTCTAGACTTTATTGACATTGATGATACTACAGGAGCTGGTATGACAAATGTGCTTCTTAAAAAGCTGGAAGATACAGGAAGTGCGATGGCTGACATGAGAGGTCAGGGCTATGATAATGGTGCCAACATGAGAGGAAAGAACAGAGAAGTGCAGAGACAGATCTGCGAGTTAAACCCTCGAGCTTTTTTTGTCCCATGCAGTTCTCATTCATTGAACCTGGTGGTCAGTGATGCAGCATCAGCTTCTAGTGAGGCTGCTGAATTTTTTAATGTAATTCAAAGCATCCATGTATTTTTCTCTGCATCAACTCATCAATGGCAAATTTTGAAGCGACATCTGGGAACATCCTCTCTGACACTGAAACCACTGAGTGCCACACGATGGGAAAGTAGAGTGGAGGCGATAAAGCCTATCAAACATCAAATTGGGAAGATAAATGATGCAATAGTTGTCATTATGGAGGATAATGTTATGACAGGAACTGTTCGTGGGAGAACAGTGGCAGAGGGAAATGGAATCACCAGAAACATACAGAACTTCAAATTTCTGTGTGGCTTAGTGTTGTGGCATGACATACTGTTTGAAATAAATGTTGTAAGCAAGAGACTCCAAGGTGTTGACCTCGATATATCTGGAGCAATGGAACAACTGGACAAAGTAAAGTCATACCTATAGTCTTACCGGTCAGATGAGAGATTTCAAAACGTTCTGAAGAGTGCACAGAAGTTGGCAGAGGAACTTCACACTGAAGCTATTTTCCCACCCATTCAAGAATACTAGAGTCACTGAAGATGACGACATTTTGATTATGAGGCACGGGATAATCCCATAAGAGACCCCAAACAACAATTCAAAGTTGAATTCTTTAACCAGGTGCTAGATTGTGCAATACAGTCAGTTGAAGAACGTTTCATGCAGCTCAAGGAACACAGCAGTATATTTGGGATGTTGTATGATATTCCAAAACTCCTCACTATACCTGAAGAAGACCTACACCAGCAATGCAGGGCACTAGAGACAGCGTTGACACATGAGGACATGTGCGATATTGATGCGAGTGATTTAGGTGATGAACTGAAAGCCCTTTCAAGATACATCAACTCCAAAGGCTGTTCTGGAAAATATTTCCCCCCCAAAAGATGTCCACCCCCTTTCCAAATGTTTTTGTTGGTCTGCACATACTTCTAACACTTCCTGTAACAGTTGCCAGTGGAGAACGCAGCTTCTCCAAGCTGAAGTTAATAAAAACACATCTACGCTCCACAATGACACAGGAGAGGCTGGTCGGCCTTGCAACCATCTCAATAGAGCATGAGCTGGTCCAGACTGTGGACCTTCAGCAGGAAGCAGTTCAAATCTTTGCAACCAAGAAGGCACCACTTTGATTATTCAAAGAGATAACAATGCCAGTGTTTACTATGCAGACAAGAAAAGTTACATTTGCTGATCAGGCATTTGAAAGTTAAGTGTTACTTAAAAATTTTGAACAAGGCATTTTAAGTTGTTAGTTCTCCTTTATTGGGGTAGGTAGCAGAGCAGTACCATGAGAGGAGTAGAATAGGAAGAAGGCAGAATTGAGACCTTTCAAAGTTTTGGCCTAAGCGAGGGGGCATGGGGGAGTCATTTGAGCTCCCCGCCTCAGGTGCCAAAATGTTGTGGGCCGGCCCTGGGCTTCCGCTTCACCTCCTGGCAGCAGAAGACAGAATTGGGCCCAGGCCACTCTAGGTGCTGGTTGTTGCTTAGCCACTGTTTAATTACAAAAAAATCCCATTGGAGCATCCAGAGCATATGCAGAAGGTTTAGCTGGCTGAGAGGAAAAAATAGCAACCCCAAGTACACTGAAGAGCAAAGTTGCAAAAACCACTGCTAAGCAGAGAAGTAGTCAACACCCAAAGGGACCATTTCATGAAAGCGGCGGGTTGATGTTTTGTACAGCATGTAATGTTCCTGTAGATTGTCACAGCTTCCTTTTTGTGTGTAAACATATATAAAGTGCTTTGCATAAACGTAAGGCACAAGAACTTTAATCAGGCCCAAGTGAGAAAGCTAAACTACAAAGAACAGTGAGTGAACTATTTACTGTAAAGATTGAAGAACAGCTGCATCATAGGACAGAAGGTCGACTTACAGAGGTTTTCTGTACCAACATGACCTAGATAGCTTTTCACAGCAGGGTTATCTAGAAAACTCCCTGAAAAACACTGGTGTTATACCTACTTCAGATCATCTCCGAAGAGCATACTTGCCAAAAAAAAGTTTGAAAGACATGTCAATGACCTGAAAGAACTGCTGAATCAATGTTTTAGAATTAGTCTCAAAGCAGATGAAACAACTGATGCTGAAGGGTGCTACATATTGAATATCCTGGCAGTGCCCTGTTTGTCTGTAAACGACATTTCAAGCTGACAAGGGGAAGGTAGTTTGGAATTGAAGTCTTTGCTAATAGTGTGTATATGTTTGGAGACTGTTAACTTTAAAACTGTGAGTCATGCAATGGTGGAAACAGTTCAGAAATAGGGAATTCCTTTTAATAAAGTCACTGCTTTTGTCACTGACAATGCTGCATATATGAACAAAACCTGGGAACGAAGCCTCAAAGCACTTTTTCTGAATGCAGTGTACGTAACATGCACTGCACATCTTCTCAACTTACTGGGCAATATCTGGAGAAAAACATTTGGAAAAGTAAATGAACTTGCCCATTGCTGTGAAACATGCATTCACTGCCTGCCCTGGCCGCAAAGCATGGTTCTGTCAATCATTGCAGGGAAAAGGGAAAGTGCCTGCAATTCCATCTATCCCAGTAATCAGTCAGTTGAACAGCTGGTTTGAAGCTGTCCATTTTCATACCAGCCACCTGCAGGATTATGTGGATTTTTTTGAGGAGTGTGAGCGAAGCTATAGTTCATCTGTTGCAGATGTGATCACTAAGTAAATCAATGGAAATAAAAGAAAATATTGCAGCAATAGAAGCATTTGCACCAAGAATAATGGCAACTCTCGCAGCTTATGAAAAAACAGAAATCAGATCACATAAGGTGGTCAATGATTTGACTGATCTTGCCAGTTGGTCAAAGTCCTTCAGTGGCATGACTGACCACCTGTCAGCTAAGAGTGTAAATTCGAAGCCTACATGACTGGTTCTGAACAGTTTTGTCAACCCGCTGCCAGTTTTCTTAAACCCTGCTGAGTGTTTGATCCCAATCAGGCCAAACTTCTTGACCTTGTATCACTAAATGTATTTGAGTCTATTCCCATGTTTGAAGACAATGAGTTGGCAAAAACAGAGTTTTGTAGCTACAGCAGTGAAGTTTTGAAATGAAGTGTAACTTGACATTCAGGAATTTTGGGGCAACTTAAATGATCACTTTCCAAGTCTGGCCATAATAGCTTTGAGGTGTTTATCGCTACCCAATAACGGTGTGGACTGCGAGAGATAATTTTCATCTTACAAAGTTATCTTGCGAGATGACAGATGCTCAGTCAAAGATGACAACCTGGCAACGTACAACATGCTGTTTCAGAATCGTGGAAAGCTCTGTTAGTAAATGACCATTTTACACTCTAACAGTTAATCTGGTAGGTAGTTAGCATTATATAAGGTTTAAATAGGCAATTTAAAAGTTATGTATTAATGTAGTGAAAACTGCATTACTGTGTGTACATTTCCATGATTTTCTTGTGTATTTCCCAGAGTACTCTGATAGGTCCTTGTAGTAAGGCCACTGACTCACTGCTGTGGCACCTCCTGCTGGTTGTCCGGGAATTAGCTCTCTCAGCCCTGGAGCGCCCTCTATGGGCTGGTGTCTCACCCTCTGTTGCCTACCCCTCTGCAGTCCCTTTATCTCCATCACGTATAGGCCCCATGTTCCTCCCGGACCAGGATGCCCCTTACCTTGGGGTGCTGCCCCTCACTCAGGGAACCCCACTCCCCTGAGCCCACCCCACCTCAGTGATCCACTGCCAGTCTTCATCTAGCCCCTTTACTCACGATCAAACTGCAGTCTGAAGTGGCCACTCATCGCTTCTCATCACTTTCTTTCAACTTCAAGGCCAGGTCTTCCTTCTCCTTTTGGGCTTTTTGCAGCTCCACCTCCGCCTGTGGGAGGTGGGGACATTTGAGAGGGGACTGTCCCTACTGGGTTGAGGGCAAGGAGCCTCACCCAGAACAGGGGAAGGGACAAGACCCTGGGAAGGCCCATTGGGTGAAGAAACCCAAGAGGGGACGGACATGTTGGGGCGGACAGCGAGGGCGCATATGGGGTTCTCTGAGTGAGGGGCAGCACCCCAAAGTAAGGGGCACTGTGATCCAGGAGGGACGTGGGGCCTATACATGGTGCAGATAAAGGGACTGCAGAGGGGTAGGCAACAGAGTGCGAGACACCAGCCCATAGAGGACGCTCCAGGGCTGAGAGAGCTAATTTCTGGACGACCAGCAGGAGGCGCCGGGCTAGTGAGTCAGCGGCCTTACTACACATGGTGGAGAAAGTGTGGTCCACCCCAATACAAAGGGAACTGTGGAGACTGGGCAAGTTGTTCCACTGTTGAGGGATGATGGATCCCCGATACACGGAGATGTTCTTTGCGGAAGGTGCTTATGCCATCCCTGCTCGGGCCCCGGCATCAGCGCCCCGGCGGAAGGTGGCAGATGACCCATGAGGGAGACGGGAGTCCCTGCTGCAAGGGAGACGGGAAATCCAAGAGGGACTATGGGAGGTGCAGTGGGCATCTGCGCAGCACTTAATAGGCGGCCACGCAGCTTAGAGGGAACTTAGGACTCTGCCCATCTGACCTGGAGGGAAATTCCTTCCTGACCTCAAATATGGCAATCACAGTACTGAGTGTGATAGGCCCTGTTGAACCTTGCACCCTGGAAGGGGTCTGTTTTGTGTGTTTTCACATACAGATTGTGCGTGAGTCGCCCGGAGGGCTGAGTCACTAAGGCCTGCCAGAAAAAATTTAACTGCCAGCAGGGGTCACCATAAGCAGCCCAAGTAGAGAGAGAGTGCACATGCAGACATACCCAACTGGTAGGAACACTGAGGTGAGTGGCCCCCATCACAGTCTCCTTTGAAAATCTTTTGCTAATGGTCTAATGTTCCTTTGTCTCCTTCCATCTGCGCAACACCATCCCCTAATACCACAGAGCTTCACCTCTGGGTAACCTTTGAAACTGGCTTCTGCAAGGGCTGAGATAGGAAAGTTCTCAAGAAATTAACCTTAGAAAATTCTGCATGTTTAATCTGGGTGAATAAAAGCTTAGTGGTTTTTTAAACACAGACATCAAAGGTGTTGTTAATTAGTGGGTTTGAAAAAGACCCGCAGGACCTTCAGATAGTTAGGTAGGCTAAGCAGCCAGGATCACCCAATATTCACAGGCAAATGAGTCCTGAGAGAGCTATTCCTACAGCAGCTCTGACTGGTTGCTCTGTTCTAGGAGGCAGGCAAGTCGGGCAGGCAGCCAGCCAGAAGTGGATTTCCCAGAGGGCTGGAGCTTCTAGCATCATCTCCAGACTGGGCTCCACCCCAGCCAAAACCCTGTTGCTCACAAAAAAAAGTGAGAGTTGGCAGAGGCTTCAGTACAGGCCTCGGGCTTCTACCTCAGCTCCCTAAGCCAGCTAGTAGCCCCCCTCTGCAGCTCAGCTCCACAAGCCTCTTAGCAACTCTCTACTAGCTTAGCTCAGTCTGCCTGAGGTTGACACTAATGCTTGTGAGCCACTCCTGACAGCATGACAGAGATAAAGGCTGAATTAGTCGAAACAAAAGAGCCTGCTGAAATAATTCAAAGGCTGTGTTAAAATCCATGCCTGGTAAAGAACAGAAGTGTGGGACTGGAAATTAATAGACTAAATTCGGGTGTGAGAAATTAGGTCTAATTGGTAAACACAATAGTGAGGGGATGTGCTACTCTGTCCATCACTCTCCTTTGGGTTTAAAAAAAAAAAAAAAAGACTTTGGAGGGGAAAAAAGGAGACACATGGAGGAAAAAAAAAAAAAAAAAAGGGAAATGCTGGCTGAGAGAAAGGGGAAGGAATGAGCTTCACTATCATAGTTACCACCCCCTCAATGTCCTTTACCCCACCAATGAAAGCACCCCAGTAACCAACCCAAACTGATTCAACTTCCCTTACAGCAACAGCCAAACCCAAAGCAGTTTTCCCCTTCACCCAGCACACCCCACTGACAAAGCCCAGTTCAACTCCCCGCCCAACACTCCGGGGTAACAAAAAAACAGTGCCATTATCTCTCCTTAAAATCATGGCCTGTGACAAAAAACAATTCAATTCTTCACACCACCATCATGCCCAGGCAACTCAGAGAGTCAGCACCTCCTTAATATCACTCAGTGACCAAAATCAATTCAACTCCCCCTTCAATGGACCCCCAGGGAACAAAACAGTTCAACCCTCTTCTGTCCTATGCACCCAGTGACCGAAAACAATTAAACTCCTCTTCCCATCCCCAGCAACCACACCCAATTTGTCACCCAGAGAAGCAAAACTAATTCAACCCCCCCCCCCCAAAAAATCACTCCTGAAAACACAAACAAATTCATCTCCCTCCCCAAAACTTACCCCACCCACAAAAGGAAATTCAACTCTCCCCATCTCCGCAACTTATCCCTGGTGATCAAAATCAATATAATTCTGCCCCAAATGCACCTCCATAGAACAAAGTTATTTGTCTCCCCTCCACCAACGTACCCTGGTGATGAAAACCACAGTGCTTTAGCTAAAAGACTAGATGGTTAAAATATTATCCCCATTCTACCACTGGAGCAGCGTTGTTAAGTAACATAAGCAAGTTCACAGACAATCAGTGGCATAACTACAAAGGGAACACAGCTCTCCTGATTCTCAATCTCCCCTTCTAAACTTTTCTAGAGTTAACTATTGTTCCATATGTGATAAATTACTGCTTCTGAGTCTTAATGCAGATAGACACAACAGAAACCAGGTGTTTTCTGTTTCCTGTGCTAAGCTCTCAGGATCATAAATTCCAAAAAAATAGGCCTGTCACTTGAGCTAAAGAAGAATCACCCTCAGCTCTCCTTAATGTTTGGGCTTTTATTCTCTTTCTGAGATAGGGAGGACAAGATAATCACAAACACTTGGGCAGACCAAGCACAAATACATAAGACCCAGTATATTCCCTTTTTGGGAGTTATCACCTGCTTGTCATGGCAATTCTGCTATATCTTTCATTATGACATCACCTGGCCCAAGCACAGCTACTGGGGCACTGAGCTCTAGTCAGTGCTCAACTTGGCCGCCGAGAGAGCTAGTTAGTGCTGTGCTGTACTGCAGCAATTTTGGAAATCCCTGTGGTGTCAGACTCAACACTTGGCATTTTCTCAGATGGCCAACATAACACAGTTGTGTAAACTGTCTATTAATTGAGTTGTGGGTCCACAGAAGTTTCAGACCAGTTGTTACTGAGTGTTTATAACATTCCTTCTGTCCTCCTGAAGTGAAACTATTCCCATGGAAAACATGAGGAATAAATAAAAGGCTACAGCTCACCATGTTCGGAATTGTAGCAGAATGTCTACTGGGATAGTTGGTCCAACTGTAGTATAGTCAGAGTTCTCTACTCACTGATACATTTTGGCAATAAAATACAAAATCCCACTGACTAATCAGATTGAGGCTTTCAGACAATGTCCACATTGTGTGTCTGTACTGGACATTCAACAGGAATTCTCACTAAATCGGTCTTTGGTGGTTAGATTAGGGAGGCACAACTCTTGGACTCTACTCTCACTTCAGGCATTGAGTTGCTCTGGGTTTGGTGAAATCATTCACCTTCGTGGCACCTCACTTTATTCACCTTTAAAATAAGGATAATAGTAAGGATTTGAAAAGTTGTTGTACAACTTATTATTTGGCATTTTGAGATCTTTGAAAGCATGGTGTTCTCATCTAAGGACCTAATCCACACCCAATTACATTCCATGAAGACCATTATTGACTACACTGGACCTTCAATCAAACCGTTAGTGCAGACAATATTATTCATATAAATAGAAAGTGATTGATGTCATAGTTGATAGATATATCCTAATATCTAGGGTTACCAGATCGCAACTGTGAAAAAACGGGGGTGGGGGTAATAGGTGCCTATATAAGAAAAAGTCCCAAAAAACAGGACTGTCCCTATAAAATGGGACATCTGGTCACCCTAGATATATCTCAATATTTATCATCACTGAGCCTCTGATTCTCCATCTTTAAAATGGAGATAACATTTACCTACTCCACACTGTGTATTCTGTCTTAACAATTGTTGCCATTTTAAGACTCTTGGAAGCAAGTTGCTAGCTTAGTGCAGGCACCCTGACTAATATAAAAAAACCTCATTGTTGAAAAGCTCAGTATTTATAAGGACATTCATGGATATTTCTTTAAAGGCATCAACATTTCGTGTTCATACTGGGCTTTGACTGATCTAGCCTCTAGAGAACACAAACACTTGGGTAGGCAGGGCAAGGCTGTATACATACATAGTAGCCTGTGCATTACCCTTTTATGGAATTAACACCTGGTTGGCATGGCATTTCTACCACACCCCTCATTATGAAGTCCCCCAGGCCAAGCCCAGCTACCAGTGCATTCAGCTGAAGTCAGGGCTCAGCTTTGTATCCAGAACTGGTTAGTGGGTTGCTGTATTGCAGTTATTTTAGAAGTTTTGCTGTGTCAGATGCAAGATTTTGCATCCAAACTTCATAGAGAAGAAAGTGATTCTCTTCTCCCTTATTGATAGTAATAGAAGAGAATGGAGTTCTGGGGCCACTGGTGTTTCAGCACAGTTTTAGAGGATATTGAAGAGATTTTTCCTAATTTGAACCTGGACTATTTGTAGGGAAAGCAAAAGACAATAAAGAAAAGCCTGGAGGGCAGAAATTATAGACAGCATGCCAGTTGAGATGCTCATAGACTCATAGACTTTAAGGTCAGAAGGGACCATTATGGTCATTTAGTCTGACCTCCTGCATGATGCAGGCCACAAAAGCTGGCCCATGGACATGCTGAATCCACCTGCAGCTCTGACTTTCAAAGTTGTTGTATATTTCAGTCTAACCTGAACATTTTTTTTAATATCTACTAATATTTACATATGAGATTATCAATCCTCTTCAATTATGGAAATTTTAATATGGATGATGTGTTGTCAGAATGGATGTTTCCCTTGTAATTAGTGCTGGGGGTTGAGAGACAGACTTCTGAGATCTAGTCCCAATTCTGCCACAGACTTTCTATTCATATTGATCTGGCCCATATAAATAGTAGTATCCTAGAGACAATTCCCTAATCCACTCAGTCCCATATAATATTGATTCTGTAAATTTATTAACATCAGTTCTACTTCCAATCCTGTGATATTTAAAGACAGGGGGCGGGGGGGAAATCACTTCCTGCTGAAAATAACTTAAGAAAGGAGTTTTATGGGCCATAAAAAATTCTCTCCTACACTAATCCTAGATTGAAATCCACGTTATGGATTATGTGTCTGATGAATTCAGTAACAATGAGGCTCACTGTGTCCTTTACAAGGAAATAATAGTGGCACCTGTTTCTAGTATAAGGTGAGCTACCCTTTACAAGTTAATATCTAGTTGCCATGGCAATCTTGCCCACTCCCTGGTTTAGAGATTTCAAACATACTCATGAAGGGACATAAAGCAGCTCCTAGATGATCTTTGGGCAACACACTGTGTATAATCCAGTTTTGTGGTGCATGATGGGCACATCTGGGACAGGACTAATCAGAGAGCATGTGCTGGAATGCAGCACCTAGGGCTGCATATTATGACATCTCTTTACATAGGGCTCTGGGAGAATTAACAGCCATAGCAATGCAGACACGTTATTTGGCTGTGCATTGAAAATGCTGGTTTTTAATTTGTTTCATGATCACATTAACTGCACTGAAAAAGAGCAGCTACTATATGGGGCAAAGCAGCTAAATGCCCTTCCAAGGGCTCTGTAGTGAAGCGAAGACTCACCGGTGTGGCACCTCCTGCTGGTTGTCCTGGGAATTAGCTCAATTCCAGCTCAGAGCACCTTCTGCTGGCCAGTGGCTCACCTGCCTCAGCCCCCCCCCCCCCCCCCATGTCCCTCCCAGACCCCAGTGCCCTTTACCTCAGGGTTCTGCCCCAGCAGTATCCCACCATGCTCTGGATCTCCCCTCCCAGGGGAACCTCCAACCCTCTCACCCACCTTGCCTCAGTGGCTACTACCAGTCATCATCTAGCCCCCACTCACTGGGGCAAACTGCAGTCTGTCATAGCCACTCATTCATTATCAGCTGCCTCTTCCTAAACCCAGACTGCAACTCCAGTACCTTCTTTAGGCCTTTCAAAAGGCCTGTAGCCTGGGGAGTTGCCAAGCTGGAGCTCTCCAGCTCCTCTTGACTTTCCCCAGCACAGCGCTACCTCTGGTACCCTGCTCCCAGACAACTAGGTCCTTCTTCTTCCACTGTTAGAGAGAGACTGACTCAGTACCTAGCTCACTGCCCTTTTATAGGGCCAGCTGTGGCCTGATTGGGGCATGGCCCCAGCTGTGGCTGCTTCCCCAATCAGCCTAGCCTTTTCTCTCAGGAGCGGGGTAACAGTCCCACTACAGTCTCCAAACCTAATTTTAGAGTTGTCCTGAAGGAACTAGTAGAGCACTCCATTGTCACACTTACTCACTGGGGGCTTCTGAAGGGAAGGCCTTTCCATATTTCTGTTGTATGAGATATGGAAACAGTTTGACTACCTGTAACGATGCTGGTTCTGGTGGGACCCAACTGAGAGTGCCAATTCAGGACAAATTGCTTAAAACAGGGCAGTTACAGCCCAAGGCTGGGGTTTTTCCACCTCTAAGACAAACCAAACCAGCCAGACAAAGAGGACTTTGGTCTCACCCCATTGGCTAACCACCAGTCACACAAGCAATTCCCTTAGACACTCCAGTTTCCCAGTAGCACCACCAGTGCCACTCGTTATGGGGACGAATGGTTATGAAAACCAATACCCCAGTAAAAGAAAAAAGGTTCTCTTGATCCCAAAGGACCAAACCCCAGACCCAAGTCAATATATAAATCAGATCTTACCCATAAATCACGCTGTTGCCAATCCTTTAGAATCTAAAATCTAAAGGTTTATTCATAAAAGGAAAAAGATATAGATGAGAGCTAGAATTGGTTAAATGGAATCAATTACATACAGTAATGGCAAAGTTCTTGGTTCAGGCTTGAAGCAGTGATGAAATAAACTGCAGGTTTAAATCAAGTCTCTGGTGTACATCCCCAGCTGGGATGGGTCATTCAGTCCTTTGTTCAGAGCTTCAGTTTGTAGCAAAGTCCCTCCAGAGGTAAGAAGCAGGATTGAAGACAAGATGGAGATAAGGCATCAGCCTTTTATAGTCTTTTCCAGGTGTAAGAACACCTTTTTGTTTTTATTGTGGAAAATTACAGCAAAATGGAGTTTGCAGTCACATGGGCAAGTTCCTGCATACTTTGCTGAGTTACAAGGCGTATCTGCCTTCTCTCAATGGGTCAATTGTATAGCTGATGGTCCTTAATGGGCCATCAAGCAGGCTAGGCAGAGCTAACACCAACTTGTCTGGGATGTCTCCCAGAAGCATAGCATAAGTTTGAAATACAGACAGTATAGAGCCAATATTCATAACTTCAACTACAAAATTGATACACACATATAGACAGCATAATCATAACCAGCAAACCATAACCTTGTCTTAGACACCTCATTTGACCCTCTTTATACAAGATTTGGTGCCACAACAGGACTTTGGTTGCAACCATGTTTTATATGGTCCCAGTTCAAATCAATAACGTGACACTACCATGCCATGCTGCAGAAATTACATCATTGCTGGATAAATTCCTGTCCTGTGTCAGTAATGAGGTGATAATCACCTGGGAAAAGTCCTTCCAATGTCATTTATAATTCCCTCTCTAGCTAGTGATCCAAGGTTTTTAAGTAGTGCCAATCACCATAGCATCTATGTATTTCACTGCTGCAGAGGATGGTGACAATAAAACAAGGTGATAGTTATGATGAGAAACATATCCTTTCCTCAGTAGCTTCATTGCTGATCAGAATTGGGTGAAATTTGGAACATCATCCACGCTACCTCCCTCCCACCCTGCATCATTCAAGATTCTCCACTATATTAATCTACTATAAATTCATCTAACCCAGTGAATCTCTATATGTTATCCATGCACCATCAAAGGTAAACCCAGCTTTTCCTGATGGTTTGAATTAAAAACTGAGAACAAAATAAAGGAGGATTGAGAAAGTACATGACAACGGAACACTGTTACCAAATTATCTACATCATGGAAAATAGAGAATACACTGATCTAACTCACTTATGAACAACTTCAGTCACAGAACCTCCATTACTTCTCTAGGCAGTATATTCCTTTGGCCAGAGCATTGCTATTTAACTTTCTAGTTATTTAACATTCTCTGTTTTTCTAATGCCTAGTGTGAATGTCTGTGTTTTTATAAATTTGCAGTCTGAGCACCCATTGGAAGAGGATGGAGTACATGAAGTCAGTGCTGGATTCTTGGTAAGAAAAGAGTTTTGCATTATGTGCATTAGTGAAGGGGAAGATGAGTGTTTGAGCCACATAGTTAAGTTAAAAAGCCTCAGATTGACCCATAGGCTGACAACTTCACAGATAAGAGCTGCCGGCAAGGTTAGTATATAGTATATCATATCTCCTTTTTAATCTCCTGACAGTTGTGTGGTTGAATGTCTGGGTTCTTCTCAGAGATCCTGTTCCTCAATATTCTTTTTCTAGGTGTCTCAAAGACTCGTGAAGCTACTATTTTCAATGGGGTTTCCTGCCCAATATTGGAGTCAGCAATGCTTTAGCTCCCCTACTGCTCACTGTCTTCCTTAAACCCACTATCCCTAAATTGCTTTGGTTATTGATAAATTGTTATTATCAGGAACTCACTGGGATATTGTCTGTTATTTTACACAGAGGAACAGCATAACAAACATACTGTGTATTCCCACCCTACATGGATAGGCAATGACTCCACCCAGCGCACATCCACTGTTAATATTTTGTTGTTTCCATTTCATTTAGGATGAAGACTCCATCAAGGGCCAGACCAGGTGTCCACAGCCAAGTTGCTGCATCCCTCTGGCCCCTCACATACTTCTTCATCCCAAGTGAAGGCTCCTTATCTGTCACAAAGGCACGTCAATCCTCACCCAGCAGATAATTCTGGGACCACCTTCCTCCTGACCTGAGAGAACAGCATTTCAATGAGCCGAACTCCCACCATTCGGAAAGTGTGGATGCAGTCATTGAAAAACACTTCCACAGCCAGAGATCTGTGTCCTGCCTATACCCCAGTCAACTCTGGGTTTAAAATACTCTTGGAGTGCTCAGGCCCTCAGCCTTGGACCCACTTTTCTAGGTGACAAGGCTCCTCTTCAAAGAGGAAAACAGAAGGGCATTAGGGACAGAAAATGAATTAATCATCTCGTGAGTGTGATGACAGCTTCACTGTCTGTATTTCACTGCAGACTGTAGGGCAGGCTCAGGGTGAGGACAACAACTACTATGATGATAGTGTCTTTATAAAGGCATTTCTACTGTCCGGTGTTGGGAAGGGGGAACTGCCAGCTCCTCTGAAGACCCCAATAATCACTTGTAAGGAGACGATTCCTTGCCTCTGAGTAATGTCATGTCTCGTCCCTGATCAGATGGCGTTTTCTCCCTTAAGGACCAAGGGCAACAGCAGAAGCCCTGTTCCCCAACCTGGTTTGAAATTTATGCTGATGAAACAAGAGAGATTTTAATATATGATGGAAGGAAGTTGGATTAACATTGATCTTCCTGGAAGGTGGGATCATAGGGTGTTAATGTAGATTATGGCCTATAGGGAGACAGGAGCGACAGGAGAGAATGGCTCTACTGATGCTAATGTTTCTTTCAATTCATATTTTAGGATGAGTGCTCCATCATGGGCCAATTTAACTGGTGATCCTCTTTTGCCTGCCCCTGTACTCCCAGAGGCTCAGCTCTTCATTCTTTATGAAGCTTTCCTCGAATAGAGTGCACCTGCTGCCTCAGAGTTAGTATTGGGATTCCTTCACTTTCTTTCTCTGTGTGTATACTGAGGAGGTGTGGGATATGTCTGTGTAGAGATTTGGGAACAAACATGCAATCCAGTTGCCACCATTCCAAAAAGATAAACACAAGACAAGATTCTCTGCAGTCATTGTAAGGAAGAACCAAATTCTCTCTCCCACTGGGCTCTTTCTGACCAACAACCAGCTCCAACCATTCCTTCTCATGTTAACATTCTCTTGCAATGCAAATAGACCTTTCCCAACCTCCTGACTTCACCTTGCTGCTATCTAGTTAATGAGTGTCATATTCTCCTATATCACTGCACTTCAATGGAGGAGAAATGTCTAAATAACATTTTTTGCACAAAGAACGAGGAGTACTTGTGGCACCTTAGAGACTAGCAAATTTATTTGAGCATAAGCTTTCGTGGGCTAAAACCCACTTCATCGGATGCATGATTCAAAGATTCAATCACTGCTATGGCAGAGGAGTTTTAGCTGGAAGTCAGAGTTGCCCTGTTGCTTATTATTCAGAATCCCAGGGCCTGGAATCTGCCACTCTGGCTATGTGCACAATGAAACCAGTGGATGACCTATGCCCGCTGATTCAGGCTTGTGAGGCTCAGAATAAGGGGCTGACTAATAGCAGCATAGACATATGTACTTGGGCTGCAGTCCAAGCTCAGAGACCCTCTGACTTTATATGGCCTAAATTCTAATCTGAGCCTGAATGTCTACAATGCAATTAAACAGCCCCTTAGCCTGAGCTCCATGAGCCTGAGTCAGCTGGTGCAAGCCACAGCCGCAGGTGTCTAATTACACTATTGACATATCCTCTGATAATTTTGGGATTCAGAGTAAGATATTTATTTTCCACTACTTGTTTGGATAGATCATGGTAACTCTGTCCCAGGGAGTGATACAAACAAATATTTGGATAAAAAGTTTTCGTGGATCCCCTCCCCACAATTAGTTTTCTTCTTTCTACTGCCTCACCCAGGACTGAAAGGCTTTGTACTATGGATTTTATTAGAAGTCCAAGGCACGGAGTGGGGATTTAAAGAGATTGTAATTGCAGAGATGGATTTAGCTGTGCATTAACAGGGACCATTGGGGACAAGTGGAAGTGAGAATTGTTCAGCTGCTAAGATTTGTATTTGTTTTTCTTATTTTAGGACACATTGTACATTGTATGACAGCTCTGATGCTCACATTCAATCATTGGCCCCATAAAGTTTGGCCTGGCCATGAAATCATAATCCCCTTTCCCTCTTCAGTGAGTATTCAAGTTCTCTTTAATACTAGCTTGTGCATACATTAAGGATGGTGTGTGGGAGAAGCTCTGTAAGGACTCGAATACATGTAAGGAATAGTGCTGCCACCTGCCTGAAAATGCAGGACAGTTCTTTCATTCCGGGCATTGTAAGAAAGTTCCACCTTCTCTCTCTCACCTTGGGCACTGTCTGACCACTAAATAGCCCCAGCAATGACTCCACATCTTAACATCTATAATTAGTGAGAATTGTCTTACCCTTCCCCTCATTTATATAGTTCCAACGGTGCTTTTACGAGAAGGATGGAGGTAGGGTGACCAGATGTCCCGATTTTATAGGGACAGTCCCGATTTTTGGGTCTTTTTCTTATATAGGCTCCTATTACCCCCCACCCCCTGTCCCGATTTTTCACAATTTCTGTCTGGTCACCCTAGATGGAGGCAAGATCCCTGCTTGGAGACTCTACAATCTCTGCAGACAATGAACTGGTGAAAAATGTAAAGCCCATTATTCCCCTCCCTATAGTTCTTTGTCTGCTATTCCTGCCTCCTCAACCACAGCAAAGAGTCAAGGAAGACGCTTTTTATTAGGGAAAGAAGGAACACTGAGACAGATATAAGTCAGATACAGATTGGCAAAGTGTGAAAAGGGGGATAGTTCTTCAGCGGCTGATGTTTCAACTCTTTTTCCTTTAAGGCTGAGCTCTCCACAATCAGCCATTGAACCATCACTGGCAGCTGAAGATCCTTATTTTACCCCAGACGAACCTCATATTCTGGAGTGCGGCTTTTCTGAATGACAACTGACCATCATCTTCCCCGCAGTGAGTATTCAGAGTCTCAGCCATTCTTCTGAGTGTACCTCAGAAATGGGTTTTCTATTTGCCAATTTGTACAGGGCTTTGGATCCTGAAAACGAAAATTAAGAACTAGAGCCTACAGCCATTCTAAGGAGGCACCAAACCCTGACTCACTCAGAGCATTATCTGAACTATGACCAGATCCAACAATTCTCTTTGAATGGAACTTGTCCTTTGCCAGCCTGCTAGTGCTGACTTATTAATATGTATGCAATGTTTATACAGAGTTCCTTATTCCTTGACTATGGTAGGAGGCAATGCCTCCTTTCCTTTATTGTAGGCTGTGGAAATACTACACAGGTTTTTGGGGTTGAGATCAGTATTATTTTCAGAAATGTTGTGGAGCCCAGACAAGTTCTCCTCATCCCTTAAACTTATTTACACAGTCCGATTGGTAGCAGTATATCTGTTCCTTTTATTGAACAGCTCAGTTCCAAACGGCGAATCTGCCTTTCTTCTAGTTCCCTTGTAGGAGAGAAGACACCAGTGATAGAATCCAGAACCTTCATCAACGGCAATCAGGAAACAACACAAACGAAAAAATACTTGTCCTATATCTCCAAACCCAGGCATCCTAGTAGTACAAAACTAGTGAGGACAAAGATTAGGAATCCTTATTTAGAGCTCATAAGTAGTTAAACCTAACCAAAACTCAGAGCTGAAAATGAAAGTTAAGTGAGTTCAGGGTTCAGCAGGAAAGAGGATTATTCCAGTCCCTTATACTGTATTTGGAAACTGCAGGTGCTGCAACTGAACAACATATTGCAACAAGGATCTACGTCATCTCTATTAACATGCTAAGAATGAGAACAAGTTAAGTTCCTGGAGCTTTATTCTGTCCATGGTGAGAGAGAGATGTTTCTACCCCCATACACAACAGATCATTCAAGAGAGGTTTATTCTCCCCCAGTGAACACTGGGAAGAGGTTTAGAGTCTCCAGCAAGACACTGATCAGAGGTTTCATCCCTCCCAGAAGACAGGGATTTGGATTATCCATCACAGAGATATGGCCACAACTGTAGAAGCTCCCATAATGTCTAGCAATGCAGCATATGAGCTGCAAGAAAGCTTTGGTGAAGTTACTAGTGTGAGGTCAGGATAATAAGGACTACAAGACCATAATCTTAGGATGCAGCCTCAGATAATTCGACAGGACTCTCCTGTATTTCAGTTGCATGAATACCCTGTTTGCTGCCCATCTATTCTATCATTAAATACAAGGTTGGTGCCACAGCGTTAGGTGAGAAGGGAAAAACTCCTTCCCTGGCACAAAGGCAGAGCCTGTAGGTAGAAACACATCAAAGAGACTGACCCTGGGCTTATTGCCCCCTGCAGGAGTGTGCACCAAAGAGATACATTTGGGGGCACCTGAAGTCTATCTGTGCTCTCTCTCCTGCACCCTCAAGGAGCGACATTACTGGCCACAATGATGAGGAGAGGAGAACCCAGCAACTACCTGGGGCAATTCCAACAAAAACATTAGTATCAAAGCAACATCTGTTTAGTCTGAACCTTTCAATTAGTATCTCAGGCTAGGTCTACACTACCCGCCTGAATCGGCGGGTAGAAATTGACCTCTCGGGGATCGATTTATCGCGTCCCGTTGGGACGCGACAATCGATCCCCGAATCGACGCTCTTACTCCACCAGCGAAGGTGGGAGTAAGCGCCGTTGACAGGAAGCCGCAGAGGTCGATTTTGCCACCGTCCATACAGCGGGGTAAGTCGGCTGCGATACGTCGAATTCAGCTACGCTATTCGCGTAGCTGAATTTGCGTATCTTAAATCGACCCCCCCCTGTAGTGAAGACGTACCCTCAGGTATCTCTGCTGTGGGAGATTATAGCATTGTCTGTGAACTTCTGCCCAAAGATCAGGGAGGGTGGAGGGGAACTGTGAACCCCCTGAACTCACACGGGGCCTATGGGTTCCCCCAAAGGAAGAATGAGGCAAGAGAGCTTAGGAGGAGGAAGAGGAGAGAAGTGAAAAGTAAAAACATGTCAGCTCTTAAATAAGTTTTGGACTTTCATTATGGTTCTCAATAATCACACTGCAGTAAGTAGCCAGTCCTCTGGCACCCACATCATATTTAGCTCTACTCTCTTATGCAATAAACACATTGTAAGTGTTTACCTCCTCCTTGCCAACCACCTGTACAGATTGCCCTGTGATCATTACAGGTTTTGTAATGGAGGTGAGTTACCTAATCAAACACACACGCACCTCTTTAATAGTGTGGTATTAACTGATGTTAAATCTCATGCTGCAGTATTTTCAGCATACGGTGTCCTATCTGATAAAGATGTCAGCTGGCAGCCCAGGGCTGGCCAGAGGATTCAGTGGGCCTTGGGTCTTCGGCGGCGGGGGCCCCCGCCGCCGAATTGCTGCCAAAGACCCAGCACTTTGGCGGCGGGTCCCGGAGCGGAAGGACCTCCCCGTCGCCGAATTGCCGCCGAAGACCCGGAGCGGAAGAAGCTCAGGGGTCCCAGGCCCCGCGACAGTTTTCCAGGGCCCCCGGAGCGAGTGAAGGACCGCCAGGCTCAGGGCACAAGTAGATGTTGGCTAAACCCTGCAAATGGTCAATGAACAAGGTAGATTATATGTTTTCCTCACACTGCCCCTTGTATTTCATAGTTTCAAAGAAATATTAAACAGTGCCTAGTTGCAAGAGTTCCACCAAACAGAGTTCTAGAATATTGCACATTCATTTCCTTTTTTTGCATGTGCAGAACCACTGACAAAGGCTGAATTTCCTAATCACCAGCTGTACTGATTGAGGAAAGAACACCTGTACTGATGTTAGAACAGCTGCTTCCCACCTCACAGGCAAGAGTAAGATGGGTTTCAAAAAACTCTCTCCTTTTGCTCACCACCTTCTCCTTTCTTCTAGTTTAGTAAATTAAAACTAAATCTCCATCACCCAGAGAACATCTCCCACATCCTCCCTACACATTTTCCCTAGTTCCAATGATATGAGCATATGAATTTACTTGATATTCTGAAGGATATGTCAATATCTCCTATGATTGCTGGAAGAATGAGTTTTTACAAGTTCTCACAAGAGAATATGGAAAACTAAACTGGAAATGTTGGGCTGCTTTTTTAGGTTCCATGTTTGTCCAAAATGGAATATTCATCAAGCTAGAAAGAAACATCTGGAAACGCCATCTGGTTCCAGACTCATCTCTAAGAAACAACTCCTAGGAGACCACATATTTGGCAGATATCCATGGGAAACATCTCCTATAAAATCACCTACAATCAGCCATAGTTTCATCTACTGGAAACATCTCCTTTGAGATGTTGTACCCTTGGACCGCATGTCCATCAGGAAAAATCTCTACTATGAGACCTCATATAATCAACTGCAATATCATCAACTGAAAGGTTATACATCCTGATTCTACTGTGAACTTCCCAGATTAAGGACTGTCTTCTGTTTTGTACTGCTGTTGGCACATCACTGAATATAATAAAATAACTCATTTTACTATTTTCTCTGGTGTTTCTCTGTTTTCTTTCTAGTCCAGAAGAATCTGCCTTCTCCATTATGTGCTCTCTCGCTCTCTCAACATGATGGTGCTGAACCTGTAAGAATGCATGAGCTTTAGAAGCTGTTCTCACCCTCCATTTTTCCATTGCACTACAACTGTGTAGCATTGCAGTATACTGGTTGAGCTGGACTATCAGCAAAGCAGTCTGAGGCCTGGTGAGAGGTGCGAATTCTGAATCACTGCATGAGAAGAGGAACCAGTAAATGCACCCCATAAGCCAAATCCACTCCTCTCTCTCTCTCTCTCTCTCTCTCTACTGCAGCCCAGTGAACACAAATTAAACACACACCCTATGCCAAAAAATTTCATTCCCAGCCACCAAAATCAATTCAACTGCCTCCCACCACTAACAGAAAAAACAAATACCTCACTCCCAATGACCAAAACCAATTCAACATTTCCTGCCCCTCCGCTGCACACCCCAGAGACCAAAACCAATACAATGTTCCCCCACAAAACTCACCCACTGTGACCAAATCCCATTTCTATTCTCCCCATAGCCACTGAAGGCTCCTCTTCATGGCCACGTTCTGGGCTACTAGAAACTCTTCACTGCTTCACCAGGTCTGAGGGAGCCATCACAGGCTTCTCACCCTGCTGCATGGAGCCATTACAGGCTTGTCACAGCTACTGCTGTAGGGAGCATCCTGAACCCAGCCACCTGCCAGGCTCTTCAAATTCCCCATCAGGACTCAGTGGAGAGACAGGCAGCCCTTCACCACCACCCTCCTCAGGCTGCTGCAAAGATCCATTCTGCATACAGCTCAAGCAGCTTCATGCTCTGGCTCCAGCTCCTGCAGTGCATTCTGGGGTAATGTGAGGTGCTGGCATCATGAATGCAGAGCAGCAACTGTTGCTTCCCAGCAAGTCCCCTACAGGAGGGAGAGAATGGTGGGACTTACGGTTCTATATGATTTAAAAAACTAGGACTCTCCTTCAATATACAGAGGAGAATTTTAAAGACAGACACAGTCATTGAGTGATGGGGCCCGCCAAGAAATTTCCCAATAATCCTATGGGACAGTCCAGTCCTGGATCATTGGTGCAATGTGGCTTTGATCACCCTCACCCAGTCAGCTGTCAGGTCATTGCATTATGGAATGTTGTAGCCTCCCCACATTCAGGATTGAACCCAGGTCCCATTTTGAGGAGGATTTGGAACAATCTTGTTAATTTAAAACAAAACCCCCACACATTTCCTGTATTTTAGAGTTGATAACTAGTATCAGTTCTGAAAATTAAGTCCCTAACATTTGCCTCCCTAACAATCCCCTAATACTACAAAGCTTTGCCTTTGGGTAAACTTTGAAACTGGCTTCTGCAAGGGCTGAGATAGGAAATTATTCAAGAAATTAATGTTGTTAGAAACCTCTGCATGACTCTGCCACTGCAAAGCCAATAGGGAAAGAGAGGGGATTGAGGATGGCCCACACTATAACTTTACCAGCCTAAAGATCAAAGATTATGAGTCAGACCACACAAAATCATGAGATTGGCCAAAAATAATCATGTCTTTTTTAAAAAGATTATTATATGTTTCTTTGATCTGTCTTGATTTTGTATCCCCCATGCCGCCCCTCAGTGTGTGTGTGAGTGAGAGAAACAATTACTGTTGCACATACTCCCAAATTTATTATTGTGGAGGACAGACTATGTTAACTTGGAATTTTTTGATCTGAGCTGCTGTTCTAGGAGAAGTGTTAAACAAAATTGTATGATGGGGTATGTTGTGGAACAAAGACCAAAAAGAACATATGTAGTTGGGTCAGGTGTGAAAGTAAGCCGGTCCGGTCCGTTGTGGCATACCGGTGAAAAGTGGCCGCCAGTATCGGCCCATGTGCCGTGGCTTTAAGCGGGGTCCTTTGCCGAGGCAGCGCTTTAACATCGTTGCCCTTTTTGCCCCCCTGGAGCCCTGACAGGGAGTGGGGGCAAAAGAAGCAGCTGCCCCAGGGCCCGGTGATTTACAAGGGCCTGGGGCTCCGGCTGCTGCTCCCAGGCCCTTTAAAGTGCCGCTGGAGCCTCGGGTGGCGCAGGCCAGGCAGCATGGATGGGCTGGCTGGGGGACGCTGACACCCCATCCCCACCCCTTCCGCCCGAGGCCCCGCCCCTTCTAGGAGCCAGAGCCGGCCCCCATACTGGTAAGTGTTGAATTTTACTTTCACCCCTGAGTTGGGTGCACAGAGATGGAGGTTTGGATTCTTTGATGGAAGCTCCCCCACTTGAAATGCTGAGGGGTTTTAATCAGAAGGGTCATTGGCTGGCTCTTGAGGAGAGAGGGAGCTGGACCACAGAGGGGGGTGAGGAGCCAGTCTGTGGTCAGGAAGGGAAGCACTACCAAGCTCTGATCAGATGAGGCTTTTCCTTTGGCAGTAAGAAGAAGGGTTACCGAATGCTCTTGTGATGTTTGTTATGTTTAGTCAGGTTGAATAAAAGCGTACTGGTTTTCCAAACCCTGAAGTTGAAGGTGTTGTCAATGCATGCGTAGCAGAGTCCACTCACTTAATGCAAGCACCACCTGGTCAAGTGTGTGCATGTGTAACCCACACACCTCTTGGGTGTGGTGTTCTGTCCCATCTAGAGCAAGAGAAAGAGAAAAGAAAAAAGAAAGAAAGAGTCTGCTGTACAGCCTTAGCTAACAGCCAGGTTGCTTTTAGCTCATGCTGTAGAGGCTCATGTACTAAGCTCCAGAGGTCCCCGCTTCAATCCTGCCTGGCAACAACCGGGGTCTGTCGGTGTTACACATGCATGCAGTTTTTTCCCTCAGTTTCTCCACTCACGGTGCACCCCATTGGCTGCTGCGTTCGTCAGATGGGTCTTTGGTGACTCAGCCCTCTGGCCAAGTCACACACAGTCCATATGTGAAACAAACCAAACCCCTTCTGGGGTATATGGTCCAGCCAGGACAATCTCGCTGTCCTCAGTAATATCCTGCAGCCCTCCATGGGCTCAGTCCCTTAACAGTCCAACAGGTTCCATCATGGTACCCTCAGTTGGGTTCTGGCTACCTGACAAAGATTCCTGCTCTGGGATGGACTAGCGCCCCAGGGCTTCCTTCCTAGAGTGCTAGTCCATCCCTCTGCCTTCCCTTGAGTCCTCAGTGACCCCAGCTCTCCAGCTGAGCCACTCCTCTTGAACTCAGTTCATGGACCCCACCTCTCCCGCTGAGTCAGTCTCAGTTCGGCCCCTTTTCAGGGGTAACCCAGTTCCAGATATAGCAGTTCTTTGGGCCAGTTTAAACTCCCTTGCTCAGGGCTTAGCCACTTCCCCAGTGACTGTTTGGAAGGGAACCAAGCCCACCCACTACTCTGGGTCCCAATCTAGGGATTCTATACGTAGCACCCATGTGCCACATCTCTTTAATTAACTACATTTCCCTAGGCCACTTCCCCATGGCCCTTATCTTCTTTGAGTCCCAACAACCAGCCAGGAACACTTTCCTTGCTCCCCTGGGCCCTACACACAGACTGAACATAGAGCCCTGCGGCTCCTTTTATATGCGCCTGCTTGGCCCTGATTGGCTGCTTTCCTGCAACCTCTTTCTGACTGGCTGTGTCCCATGCAGCCACTCTAGGCAGCTTGGAGGACTCAACTTCCCTTTTCTGGGGCAGGGTGTGGTAGGACCACAAGGCCTCCAGCAGGGGGCCTCCAGCCCTAGTACAGCCTGTCGGTTTGGAAAAAATCTGCAGGGCCCTTGGAGAGAGTGCGGTAGGAAAAGGAGCCAGAATCATCCCATATTTACAGGCAAATGGCCCTGGTGCAGGAGCTCTCACCCCAACATCTGCCCATCCCCTGCCCAGCAATTATTTCTGGCCCCCCAACTTCCAAATCAATCCTTTCCCCCAGGTCCCCACATCAGTTAGGACACGCAGCATTTCTGTGTGTCCCCCTCAAGCCCCATAAGTTCAGCTGACCTCTGTTCCCCCTGGAGTTCGTTCATCTGCCCACCCAGGCTTGGCAGAGCTGCAGTGGGGTCCCCTCTCCCCCTTTCACCCTCACTACCCATTCCCATGCCATGTTCTATGCAGGGGAGCGGAGGAGCTCTCCCGTTGCTCACAGGAGCAAAGAGGGAAGGAGGGAACGGAGCTCCCCTGAGCTGCTGGACTCTTTCTGCTGCCCCTTTCCCTGCCTGCTAAAACGGCTTCAGGCTGCAGAGGAAGGAAAAGGGGAGGGAGCTCTTCCTACAGCAGCTCTGACTGGTTGCTCTTCCCAGGCAGGCAGGCAGGCAGGAAGCCAGCCAGATGGGGATTTCCCCAGTGGGGGTGGAACTTCTTGTGTCATCACAGATTGGGATGCACCCCCACCTCCTTCCTTACCCAGCCCAGAGCCCCCTCCCTCACCCAAACTCCCTCCCAGAGCCTGCACCCTGCAGCCCTTTCTGCAATCCAACCCCCTGCCCCAGGCTCAGCCCAGAGCCCCCTCCCACACTCCAGCCTGGTAAAAGTGATTGGGGGTAGGGGAGAGCGAGTGACACAGGGAGCGGAGATGGAGTGAGTGGGGTGGGGCCTCAGGGAAGGGGTGGGGCAGGGCAGGGGCAGGGCAAGGGTGTTTGGGTTTGTGTGATAAGACAGTTGGCAACCCTAGTCTCTAACTTGCTGTATTGTTTTTTTCACCTGCATAGTGACACAATTTACATTTACCTCGCCTTCTCATTTAAAAATGGCACAGTAAAATGTAAAAAAGATATGCATGAGTTAGGACTGTCAATTAATCGCAGTTAACTTACACGATTAACTCAAAAAAATTAATCGCGATTAAAAAAATTAATCGCAATTATTCGCAGTTTTAATCACACTATTAAACAATAGAATACCGATTGAAATTTATTAAATATTTAGATGTTTTTTCTACATTTTCATATATATTGTATTCTGTGTTGTAATTGAAATCAAGTGTATATTATTTTTATTACAAATATTTGCACTGTAAAAATGATAAAGAAAAGAAATAGTATTTTTCAATTCACCTCATACAAGTACTGTAGTGCAATCTCTTTGTAATGAAAGTGCAATTTACAAATGTAAATTTTTTTGTTATGTAACTGCATTCAAAAACAAAACAATGTAAAACTTCAGTGCCCACAAGTCCACTCAATCCCACTTCTTGTTCAGCCAATCGCTAAGAGAAACAAGTTTGTTTATATGTACAGGAAATAATGCTGCCCTCTTCTTATTTACAAAGTCACCAGAAAGTGAGAACAGGCATTTGCATGACACTTTTCTAGTTGACGCTGCAAGGTATTTATGTGCCAGATATGCTAAACAAACATTCATATGCCCCTTCATGCTTCCACCACCATTCCAGAGGACATGCTTCCATGCTGATGACGCTCGTTAAAAAAATAATGTGTTAATTACATTTGTGACTGAACTCCTTGGGGGGAGAATTGTATGTCCCCTGCTCTGTTTTACCCACATTCTGCCATATATTTCATGTTATAGCAGTCTCGGATGATGACCCAGCACATGTTGTTCATTTTAAGTACACTTTCACTGCAGATTTGACAAAACGCAAAGAAGGTACGAATGTGAGATTCTAAAGATAGCTACATCTCTCGACCCAAGGTTTAAGAATCTGAAGTGCCTTCCAAAATCTGAGAGGGATGAGGTGTGGAGCATGCTTTCAGAAGTCTTAAAAGAGCAACACTCCGATGCAGAAACTACAGAACCTGAACCACGAAAAAAAGAAAATCAATCTTCTGCTGGTGTCATCTGATTCAGATAATGAAAATGAACATGCGTGAGTCTGCATTGCTTTGGATTGTTAACGAGCAGAACCCGTCAGCATGGACGCACATCCCCTATAATGGTGGTTGAAGCATGAAGGGACATATGAATCTTTAGCACATCTGGCATGTAAATATCTTGAGATGCCTGCTACAACAGTGCCATGAGAATGCCTGTTCTCACTTGCAGGTAACATTGTAAACAAGAAGCGGGCAGCATTATCTCCTGCAAAGGTGAACAAACTTGTTTGTCTGAGCAATTGGCTGAACAAGAAGTAGGACTGAGTGGACTTGCAGGCTCTAAAATTTTACATTGTTTTATTTTTGAATGCAGTTTTTTTGTAAATAATTCTACATTTGTAAGTTAAACTTTCATGATAAAGAGATTGTACTACAGTACTTGTATTAGGTGAATTGAAAAATACTGTTTCTTTTGTTTATTTTGCAATGGAAATCACTTTTGTAATCAAAAATAAATATAAAGTGAGCACTGTACACTTTGTATTCTGTGTTGTAATTGAAATCAATATATTTGAAAATGTAGAAAACATCCAAAAATATTTAAATAATGGTATTCTATTATTGTTTAACAGTGCGATTAATCACGATTAATTTTTTTAATCGCTTGACAGCCCTAGCACGAACGTTTAAATAAAAAAGAAGCACTGAAAACATGGACCAAACTGTTTAGCATTGGCTTTCTTTTGGTGATATTTCAATCTCTTTGTTTGTTGGAGGTATTGCAAATACCATAGCAAAAATGTGTGTACCAGGAGTAAGGTGGGGGCTAGTGTTTTATAGCTACCTTGCCTCATTATAGTTAGAGCTGTGTCATGCCATTTACAGTGCTACGCCCCAGTCTCAGAAATTCTGTCTGCTCCAAAAATGTTTGTTTTATTTTGGGTTATTTTAAATTTAATCTACAATTTAGAATGAATTTACATTTCATGAAAATGACTAATGTCTCTCCTAGATAAAAACTTTTCACTGGGGAATTTCTAGAACAACAAATATACCTGAAGCCCTTTTGGGGCCTTATGTCTGTGCAATGTACAGCCAATTTAACACCTATCTGATCCTAGATATGTGCACTAGAAGAGCACCTCTAGATCTACAGCATTAAAACTAAAGCCTTCACGCTTGAAGTATTTCAGCCAATGAGTGTGCAAAACATTGGATATTTGATGATGTTAATTGAAGTTAAATAATTAATTTTCTTTTTTTCTTTTCTTTTTTTCCCCTCCTAGAAACATATGTTTGCTTTGCTGCAACCAACATAAGGTTTGCAGCCAGCATAAGAGATTTGCCTAGAAGCAGAGGAGTTTGTTTAAAAAGAAAAATATGCTATTAAAATTAAGAGCCTAGTAAATAAACTATCCTATACTCAACAGACTGCTTTAAATACAGCTCATACATATGTATAAGGGTGATAATTTATCAAGCACTTTACTAGGGTCTCTGTGCAAATCTGGTACTAATGACCTACTGTAAAACTGTCAAACCCAAAGGTTTGCCCGTAAAATATTGATACATTTATCTTCACACAGTTTTTTTGTTTCATCTGCAGGACAATTGATGGCATCATCTATCTTGGAAATATAAAAGAGAAAGAAGCTGCCAAAAAGCAGTACGAGAAGGCGGTTTCACGTGGACATACTTGACTAGACCTGCAGTAAGACTCAGATCAGTGTGTACACCTTTATAGCATCGTTATTCACTTCCAGTCCCATAGGAAAAGTGTGTTCCTGTGTTTCATAGGAGTAATTTGAGAAGCCTATATTTGATATCAAAAGAGCAGTTACTTACAGTGGTTCTTTGAGAGGTGTTGTCCACACAGATTCCACTTCTGATGTGCAAGCACCACATGTATGTGAAATCGGATTATTTTTGGCTAGCAATGTCCACTGGGGCTGCCTTTGTGCCCTGGATATCCTCGCATCCTCACCCCAGGGCATAAAAGGCCAGAGCAGATTCAGCCATTCCTCAGCTCTTTTGCCAACATGGAATCCTATTGTTGATCGAGTCTGTATAAGCAAGGAAGGAGGGTGGGTCTTGGAAATTGAATGAGCTCTAGCTTACGTGGGTGGATCTAACCTAGCGATCTAATCATAGGATCTAATACAGTTAGATAATACCCAGTTAGATACCCATTTAGACAAACTGGGTGGAAATGGTGGGACCCTTAACCCTATCTGCAAAGGCTACAGACAGTGTGAGGGAACAAAGATGATCATGATCATCCCTGTCTGTTGACATAATGTATGGCTGTGGGTGTTCCCCGTTATCAGCTGGATCCCTGAAGCAAAAGTAGAAATGCTGTGCATGCGAGATATATGGCTCCGAGTGCCAGGATATTTATGTGAATATGAGTTTTCTGGGGGGACCAGAGGCCTTGTGTTTGAAGGTGCTCCAGATGAGCTCCCATTTGAATGTGGAGGCATCCATCACCAATATCTTGGTAGGCAAAGGTGCAGAAAAGGGATGCTCCATTGCACACGTGAAGCAGGTCTTTACACTAATCTGATGAGGAGAAGACTTCTCGCAGGACCTTCATCTTCATGTCCATCTGGTGCTTGCTGGGTAAGTACATGGATTTCAGCCACCCTTGCAGATGGTTGAACTCTGGCATGCTGAGTGATGTAGATGCAGGAGGCCATGTGACTCAAAGGCTGCCTGAGGCATGCTCTTGCAGACATCTCTGGGTGAGCCTGCTGATTGATGAGATTCACTATGGTCTGGTACCTCACCTGCAGTAGATAAACTCTTGCTGACCTCAAATCTAACACAGCTCCTATTCTCTACTTTGGGTTGGCAAAAGTGTGTTGTGGGGTTTTTTTGTTTGTTGTTTATTTTTATCTTGAATCTCATTGTGGTGAAGAATCCTAAAATCACACAAACTCAGTTGGTCACCAGCTGGGGAAATTTTCCTAAGATCAGCCACTCATCCAGGCACGGATCTTCCTGAATGCTGTGTTGTTTTAAGCTGGCTGTGATGAGGGACTTAGAGAATACTCTCAGTGCCATGAAGAGCCCAAAGACCAGCACCCTGTATTCATAGAGAGTCTCCCACTATGAATCTTAAGTATTTTCTGTGTTCTGGATATACAGACAGCTGGGAATAAGTGTCCTGAAGCTTGAGAGCCAAAAACCAGTCATGAAGATGAGGGGATAATTGAGGCCAGATGACCATCCTGAACTTGAAATGAAAGTTGAATCTGTTGAGATGTCTCAGGTCTAGAGTAGGACACCAGCCTCCCTTTCAATTTGGGATTAAAAAGTGATGGGGGTAGAACCCCTTGCCTCTGCATTTCATGTATTCCAATGCTCTGAATTGCAGTATTCATTTTAGCAGTATCTCATGAGAGGGTTCCTGAAGAAGGCCAGGGAAAGGAAGGGACTGGAATTGGATAGAATACCCCTTGTTTGTAATTTCCAGGACCCAATGGTCTGATTATCATTTGGACCTCTTTAGGTATTCCAGAAGATTGGAACTGTGAAGCCCTGTGTATCACAATGGAAGTGTCTGTTGTATGTAGCACTGTATCAGAGACATCTAAAGCAGCCTGCAGATATGTTTGGGCCACTAACTCTCTTTCAGACACTAGAGACTTTAGTTCTCCCTATGTTCCTGAGGAAACTGCTCTATGCATTGTGATATCTTGTCCCAGGACATATAGTTGTATTTTGACAGAAACATCTGATAATTCAAAATGTTCATTTGGACACTAGCCAAGGTTATTGGTGCCAAGGAGTTGGTACTAGGGAAGTGCACACCATGGTCGCAGGCAGTACCATGAGGATACATTGACCATCCAGTGGTGCTAAGGCATCAGAGGATCCTGATGTGGGCCATGAGCCACCTTTTGGCTGAGGGGCATAAGAGACAGAGATCTGTTTTGTGTCTAATTTTGCTGGTCACTGGCAAGGGTGACCTTAACCTATGCTCACTCTGGGGGTGATGCTCTGCCTACTTCTTTCCAATGATGACTAGGTGAAGGAAGACTTGACTGCTCTGCCCGATTTAGTAGTTGAGGGGTTTTGATCCATTTGATGAAGAATGAGCCTGGCAGCTTGATGCAGAGCTGCAGTTCACAGGAGCACTAGCCAAAAGTGACCATTCAGGCTTTTTGGGATCTTTCACCTCAGGCTCTGAAGAGGCCCTCATCAAGCACTCTACAAGACAGGGCTTGAGCTGGGTCTTCCTCTCTTGCTGCATTCTCTTGGAGAAGGAACAGCAGATCGATCATTTGCCAAGGATGTAGCCTTGGCCAAGGCAGAAGTAGTACCTAGAATGCCCAGCATTGAGCGGGATAGCAGCCTCACAATAGGAGGCTATCCCTATGAGTCCTGAGTCCTAGCACCAAGGGTATCCCCAAACCTATTCTAAATTTTAGGGGGATGAGGGGGGTTGCCAATGGGCATAAACAAAAAACGAATAGCTATACTAACTATATTAACCACTATTAACTACCCAAACAAAAGATTGTATGGTAGTCAGAGTAAGTGAACACTACAGGATTTCTGTCTTGCTGCCATGAACAGTAAGAAGGAATGGAGGGACAGTTGGGCCTGCACCGCCCTGTATGCCCTCTGGTGGGGGGTGCAAAGACTATCCAGTGTGCAGGTGCTGCCCCAGTGGGCATTGCTATCCAAAAAGAATCTGATTTCACATGCATGGGACATGTGCACACCCAAGAGTGGAATCTGTGTGAACAATGACTCAGAGAAGAAACCATTTTTCTTATTCACCCTGATATGGCATTAATTTTGTAATTGACTCTGCATTTCCTTTTACCTGGGGACTTCAGCAAAGTGCCAAACTTGACAAACATTAATTGTGCCTCATCACACCACTAATATTTTCCTGCCTCATAGGGAGGTGTAAATTGAATAACATATTTGATTAGCATTGATCTGCTGAATCTAATATAGGCATTTATACTGAGAACACCACAACAGTATCTTAGTGCCCATTTGACAAGATGAATGTTTTTAAATACCACGTGGCAATTATTTGACTGTTGGATGTATGATTGTGTGAAATGGTGTTAAGAGACCAAATTTAATCTCATTCCAGCCATTCAGTGGTTGGATTTAAACTTTGTTCTCTGTGCTTTGGCCATTTTATTGTCATTCCTAACTCATTTTGGGAATTGGTATTCTATCCTATTCAGGTCTTCTACCACATGCATCTCTGTGTTATCTATATAGTCATTGCAAAAAGAGGTGTGCATTTACAATTAGACAGGTAACTTGAGATCGCTATCTTGGTTTAAAAATCCTAGTGGAGACAAGGCACAGGTAGTGTTTACCTTGGTGTAGGTAGTTGAGGTCAACCCCAGATGAGGGGAAGGATATACCTGACCTCAGCTAGCTAGGTCAATCTTATATCTTCCTGTCCAGGGTTGACCTTGATGAGTTACATCAAAGTAAAAATGACCTGTGCCTTGTCTCCACTAGGTTTCTACATCAAGACAGCTATCTCAATGTAAAAACAAATCTATTAGAATTAGAACCAATCTATTAGAATTCTTTGAGGGTGTCAACAAGCATGTGGACAAGGGTGATCCAGTGGATATAGTGTACATAGACTTTCAGAAACCCTTTGACAAGGTTCCTCACCAAAGGCTCTTAAACAAAGTAAACTGTAATGGGACAAGAGGAAAGGTCCTCTCATGGACCAGTAACTGGTTAAAATATAGAGAAAAAAGAGTAGAAATAAATGGTCAGTTTTCAGCATGGAGAGAGGTAAATAGTGGTGTCCCCCAGGGGTCTGTGGTGTCCCCCAGTCCTTTTCAGTATATTCATAAATGATCTGGAAAAAGGGGTAAACAGTGAGGTGGCAAAATTTGCAGATGATACAAAATTACTCAAGATAGTTAAGTCCAAAGCAGACTGCGAAGAGTTACAAAGGTTTCTCACAAAACTGGGTGAGGAGACAACAAAATGGCAGAAGCCCTCTATACCAACATTCCACACAAAGATGGACTACAAGCCATCAGGAACAATATCCCCTGTAATAAGAACAGGAGTACTTGTGGCACCTTAGAGACTAACAAATTTATTAGAGCATAAGCTTTCGTGGGCTACAACCCACTTCTTCGGATATGTCACAGCAAACCTGGTGGCTGAACTTTGTGACTTTGTCCTCACCCACAACTATTTCACATTTGGGGACAATGTATACCTTCAAGTCAGCGGCACTGCTATGGGTACCCGCAGGGCCCCACAGTATGCCAACATTTTTATGGCTGACTTAGAACGCTTCCTTAGCTCTTGTCCCCTAATGCCCCTACTCTACTTACGCTACATTGATGACATCTTCATCATCTGGACCCATGGAAAAGAAGTCCTTGAGAAATTCCACCATGATTTCAACAATTTCCATCCCACCATCAACCTCAGCCTGGACCAGTCCACACAAGAGATTCACTTCCTGGACACTACAGTGCTAATAAGCGATGGTCACATAAACACCACCCTATACCGGAATCCTACTGACCGCTATACTTACCTACATGCCTCCAGCTTTATCCAGACCACACCACACAATCCATTGTCTACAGCCAAGCTCTAAGATACAACCACATTTGCTCCAACCCCTCAGACAGAGACAAATACCTACAAGATCTCTATTAAGCATTCTTAAAACTACAATATCCACCTGCTGAAGTGAAGAAACAGATTGACAGAGCCAGAAGAATACCCAGAAGTCACCTACTCCAGGACAGGCCCAACAAAAAAGTAATAGAACGCCACTAGCTGTCACCTTCAGCCCCCAAATAAAACCTCTCCAGCACATCATCAAGGATCTACAACCTATCCTGAAGGATGATCCCTCACTCTCACAGATCTTGGGAGACAGGCCAGTCCTCGCTTATATACAGCCCCACAACCTGAAGCAAATACTCACCAGCAGCCACACACCACACAACAAAAACACTAACCCAGGGACCTATCCTTGCAACAAAGCCCGTTGCCAACTCTGTCCACATATCTATTCAGGGGACACCATCATAGGACCTAATCACATCAGCCACACTATCAGAGGCTCGTTCACCTGCACATCTACCAATGTGATATATGCCATCATGTGCCAGCAGTGCCCCTCTGCCATGTACATTGGCCAAACCGGACAGTCTCTACACAAAAGAATAAATGGACACAAATCAGATATCAAGAATTATAACATTAAAAAACCAGTCGGAGAACACTTCAACCTCGCTGGTCTCTCAATTACAGATCTCAAATCGCAATACTCCAACAAAAAAACTTCAAAAACAGACTCCAACGATAAACTGCAGAATTGGAATTAATTTGCAAAGTAGACACCATTAAATTAGGCTTGAATAAAGACTGGGAGTGGATGGGTCATTACACAAAGTAAAACTGTTTTCCCATGCTAATTTTCCCCCCTCTCTGCTATTCACACCTTCTTGTCAACGGTTGGAAATGGGCCATCCTGATTATCACCAGAAACGTTTTTTTTCTTCTGCTGATAATAGCTCACCTTAATTAATTACCCTCATTACAGTTGGTATGGCAGCACCCATTTTTTCATGTTCTCTGTGTATATATATTTTCCTACAGTATCTTCCACTGCATGCATCCGATGAAGTGGGTTTTAGCCCATGAAAGCTTATGCTCAAATACTTTTTTTAGTCTCTAAGGTGCCACAAGTACTCCTCGTTCTTTTTGCTGATACAGACTAACATGGCTACCACTCTGAAAAATGGCAGATGAAATTCAATGTTGATAAATGCAAAGTAATGCACTTTGGAAAACATAATCCCAACTATACATATAAAATGATAGGGTCTAAATTAGCTGTTACCACTAAGGAAAGAGATCTTGGAGTCATTATGGATAGTTCTCTGAAAACACCCACTCAATGTGCAGCAGCAGTCAAAAAAGCTAACAATGTTAGGAACCATTAGGAAAGGGATAGATAATAAGACAGAAAAATATCAGAATATCTCTATATAAATCTGTGGTATGCCCACATCTCGAATACTGCGTGAAGACCCAGTTGCCCCATCTCAAAAAAGATATATTGGAATTGGAAAAGGTTCAGAGAAGGGCAACAAAAATTATTAGGGGTATGGAACAGCTTCTGTGTGAGGAGAGATTAAAAAGCCTGGAACTTTTCAGCCTGGAAAAGAGGAGACTAAGGGGGGATATGATAGAGGTCTACAAAATCATGACTGGTGTGGAGAAAATGAATAAGGAAATGTTATTTACTCCTTCACATAACACAAGAACTGGGGTCATCTAATTAAATTAATAGGCAGCAGGTTTAAAACAAAAAGAAGTACTTCTTCACATAATGCACAGTCAACCTGTGGAACTCGTTGCCAGAGGATGTTAAGGCCAAAACTATAACTGGGTTAAAAAAAGAACTAGATAAGTTCCTGGAGGACAGGTCCATCAGTGGCTGGTCAGGGATGCAACCCCATACTCTGAGGGCACGTCTTCACTACCCGCCGGATCGGCGGGTAGCAATCGATCTATTGGGGATCGACTTACCGCGTCTAGTGAAGATGTGATAAAATCGATCCCTGATCGCTCTGCCATCTACTCCGGAAATCCACCGCGGCAAGAGGCGGAAGCGGAGTCGACGGCAGCGTGGCAGCAGTCGACTCGCCGCCGTCCTCACAGCCAGGTAAGTCGACCTAAAATACGCAACTTCAGCTACGCTATTCACATAGCTGAAGTTGCGTATCTTAGGTCGAAACCCCCCCCCCCCCCCCCCCCCCCCCGCCCCCGGGTCCCCACCGCCCGTTTGCCCGAACCTGGGAGTGTAAGACAGGGGATGGATCACTTGATGATTGCCTGTTCTGTTCATTTCCTCTGAAGCACCTGGTGTTGGCCACTGTCAGAAAACTGGATACTGCACTAGATGGACCATTGGTCTGACACAATGTGGCCGTTCTTATATTATTATCTATATCTGTAGTGAAGACAAAGCCTGAGTGTCTTCCAGTAGTGCTTTAAGTGATGTGACTAGTACCTGTCACTGCCGGAGAAGCAGTTTGCTGCTCTCCAAGAATCTCATAGCTTTTCACCATATATTTAAATCATACAGACTGACATACAGCAACAGTCTCACATTAAGAAGATTCTCTGGTTTCCCTATCTAGACACAGAGTGGGTGTGACATAGGGCAGCATCAGTGAAAGCTTCCCCACATTGTTCCATCAATGTTTCAACTCTGCCATGGAGCAACCACCTCTTATCAGGGTAGCTCAGTTTCCATAATTATTTAATCCTTGATGCCTGAAAAGAGGCTGCTAAATCTAGTGCGAGTTTTTGTGATGTAGACACATGTCCACTAACAACTAGGCTAATGCAACCTGCCCCATTTACACAGAGCACCAAAGAGCTATTGATTTCAAAATGGACTTTTGGTTACTACCACCCACTTGAGCCAAATTCAAATCAATATCCTAGGGCAATGGTTCTCAACCAGAGGTATGTGTTCCCCTGGGGGTACAGAGAGGTCTTCCGGGGGTACATCAACTCATCTAGATATTTGCCTAGTTTTACAACAGGCTACATAAAAAGCACTAGCAAAGTCGGTACAAACTAAAATTTCATACAGACAAAATGAGAAAGTAAGCACTTTGTCAATAATAGCGTGCTGTGACACTTTTGTATTTTTATGTCTGATTTTGTAAGCAAGTAGTTTTTAAGTGAGGTGAAACTTGGGGATACACAAGACAAATCCGACTCCTGAAAGGAGGACATACTCTGGAAAGGTTGAGAACCACTGTCCTAGGGCGTAGCCTCTAACCACTGGATCCTGCAAGGTGTTGAGCACTCCTGTGAGATGCCGAGCACCCTCAACCCCTACTGACTGCAATGCACCTATTAGGCTGAAGCTCCAAATTCTCAGTACTTTCTAGTTCACACTAGGAAATCTCTCTTAATTAGCTGGCCAATCCAAGTCACTTTCAAGGACTGTCTAGTCAAAATACCTACTGCTGTGTAGGTCAGAATTGAAACTGTACTTTTAGGCATGTTAAAAACTATAAGAACATTACATTTATATTGATTCTTAAAACAAATGAAACCAGGGAAAAGATTTAATGGTTGTAGTGTGACAGCAATTTCTTATTGATAAGAAAAAGCATCCAGGGGATTCTTATATTGGTATTTTTCTGATTTGTAGTTATTGTGCTTAACATTTCTAGGGCCTCTGGGAGAAAAACTGAAAAGTTCACCGTTTCAGTCAACATTGTAGCAGCCAGCAAAGTCACTTTTGAGCTCACCTATGAGGAGCTTTTGAAACGGCACTTGGGAAAATATGAGATGTTGATTAAAGTAAAACCGAAGCAGCTAGTCAAACAATTTCAGGTAAATTGCTCTGGGATTTCATTTATATTCAGCAGCGTTAATATAGAGCAGTTAAAAACTCTAGTAGAAACAGTGGGCGAAGAAGGGCACTGCTCCTAGGTAATGCCAGCTAAGTGTATATTTATATCTTAAGCTGTGTGCTCCAGGAGATAAATCCATTTACCACTAATAAAGATGAGTACAAGAACAAATAACTAATGTTTCAGCTGTCTGAGCAGCCTTTATCAAAGGCTTTCTGTTCATTTTTTCCCCATAGTTGTTGCAAAACAACATGAAACAGGAAGTTATTGTAATGCATTGACAAATGCATGTGATCAAGGTTCCTTCCTGTGGCTGGCTCCAGTGATTATACAGCCTGCTGTGTTTGCTTAAGCTTGATTTATACTGACAACTGTGGTGGCCACAGTTTATGCTGATTATTCCATAGCAATTGCACCCAACCATTACAACATCCAGGACCATGCTGTCAATTCACAGGGGCATGAGACCAGGCTTAATTTGCACATGAATTATCATATATTTTAAAATCAATAATTGCAGCCACAATATTTTGTCCACGTCCAAGTATCTATAATATCTATCTTTTTAATAGAAAATGCTAGTTTTTCTAGTTCAACACTAAAACCCATGCATGATCAGTGGATTGATGCTGCATTGAATCAGCTATGGGTTGTATTTCTGTCCTGGTCCAGTTGCTGGTGAAGGGATGGGGAAGGTGCTATCCCTTCTTATTCTTGGCCTGTTAGCAAAGAATTTTCTGTGTGGGCCGTGCAACCCAAAAAATATCCCTGACCATCAGTTAACTGAGAAGGGACCCAGTCCTCCTCAAGTCCCATTAGAACAGCAGAGTGGAAGAGGCTTTCCCCAGATGCCCTCTCTCCACTGCTGTAGCTGATATATATCTATATATCGTATGTACATATATATGGTAGTTGGGCACAGAGTTGTACACTCTGCTTTGAGGAGGAGTTGCAGTTTGGCAGCTGCATAAGCACTAAATCAGGGGTGCCAAAACTTTTCCTCTTACACTCCCCCACTTACCAGTACTGGAATGTGACCACGCCCCCAGGCCAAGGGCCAGGAGCAGGGTCCAGGAGTCCCAGCCAGGTGGTGCTCCCTCCCTACCCCTGTGTGGGGGCTGTCCCAGGCCCTGCCGTGCCCCTCTAGTGGGGAACGCCCCACAGTTTGGGGATCACTGCACTAAATAGCTGCCTCAAAGGCAGTTATTGGGACTGGCACAAGCAGCTGCAGTGCCCAGACAGCCCACTCAGCTCCTGAAGGCTCTGCTCACTGGCTCCACCATCATCCTCACTTTGCCCCCTTACAAACTGCCCTGGTCTGCCCACAGAGTTGCTCGTGCTAAACATCCTTTACACACAGCCTGCTATGTGATTCCACCCTCCAATGTCTGGCCTACTAATTGTTTTCACAAAATATTTCAGATTGAGGCAAACATCTTTGAGCCACAAGGTATCAGTGAGCTAGAAGCACTTGGATCATTTATCAAGAATGACTTGACTCAGACCATTGAAAAATCTTTCTCTAGAAAAAAAGGTATAACTATTACTCACCTTAATGGAGAATACATGTGTTAAACTTGTTGAGACACTGCACTTTTTTCATGAGAATAATAAACCCTGATGCTGTCCCTGGAAATGCAGAACCTAACTGATGAGTTGTCACTGGCTTCTCATCTGGATTCATTTGCTCTCAAAGAACCTCTGCTTTTTGCATTCTGTACCAATCTGGCCATAAGCACAACAAGCAATCCAGTGACTACTTAGGGCCCTGCACAGGTTTGCATCTTTTAGGTCAGCCTGACCTCCCTACAGCAAAGAATTGAGAGGAAGCAATTGATAGCCTGATTTACTTACACACAAAATATGGACACACACACCAGAAGGTTGCCAGTCTTATCTGAGGCCATACAAAGCATGAGATTAGCCTTGATTATGTATGCAAGAAAAATCAAACCATACATCTGTTGTGTCCTTTGCTCTTTACACAACATACATAATATGAAGGAAGCACAGAGGCATGGTAGGGTCCAAATAACATGTCTATTAAGTGCATATAACACTCAAGGCTTCGCTACATATATACACTGCTGCTGCAGCAAGGTTCTGGTGGCTTCTGAAACATAGAAGACAGGGAGGACAAGTAGAGGATTTCACAAATTATATATTAGGTCGTATCCCTCTAAATTATGTATATATATATATATAAATGATATATCTTGACTTTAGCAAAGCTTTTGATACAGTTTCCCACAGTATTCTTGCCAGCAAGTTAAAAAAGTATGGATTGGATGAATGGACTATAAGGTGGATAGAAAGCTGGCTAGATTGTTGGGCTCAACGGGTAGTGATCGATGGCTCAATGTCTAGTTGACAGCCGGTATCAAGCGGAGTGCCCCAGGGGTCGGTCCTGGGGCCGGTTTTGTTCAACGTCTTTATTAATGGTCTGGATGATGGGATTAATTGCACCCTCAGCAAATTCGCAGATGACACTAAACTGGAAGGAGTGGTAGATATGCTGGGAGGGTAGGGATAGGGTCTAGAGTGACCTAGACAAATTGGAGGATTGGGCCAAAAGAAATCTGATGAGGTTCAACAAGGACAAGTGCACAGTCCTGCACTTAGGAAGAAAGAATCCCATGCACCGCTACAGGCTGGGGACTGACTGGCTAAGCAGCAGTTCTGCAGAAAAGGACTTGGGGATTACAGTGGATGAGAAGCTGGATATGAGTCAGCAGTGTGCCCTCGTTGCCAAGAAGGCCAACGGCATATTGGGCTGTATTAGTAGACGCATTGCCAGCAGATCAAGGGAAGTGATTATTCCCCTCTATTCAACACTGGTGAGGCCACACCTGAAGTATTGCGTCCAGTTTGGGTCCCCCCATTATAGAAGGGAGGTGGACAAATTGGAGAGAGTCCAGTGGAGGGTAACGAAAATGATTAGGGGGCTGGGGCACATGACTTACGAGGAGAGGCTGAGGGAACTGGCATTATTTAGTCTACAGAAAAGAAGAGTAAGAGGGGATTTGATAGCAGCCTTCAACTAGCTGAAGGGGTGTTCCAAAGAGGATGGAGCTCGGCTGTTCTCAGTGGTGGTGTCAGATGACAGAACAAGGAGCAATGGTCTCAAGTGGCAGTGGGGGGGTGGGGGTCTAGGTTGGATATTAGGAAACACTATTTCACTAGGAGGGTGGTGAAACACTGGAATGGGTTACCTAGGGAGGTGCTGGAATCTCCATCCTTAGAGGTTTTTAAGGCCTGGCTTGACAAAGCCTTGGCTGGGATGATTTAGTTGGTGTTGGTCCTGCTTTGAGCAGGGGATTGGACTAGATGACCTCCTGAGGTCTCTTCCAACCCTAATATTCTATTTTTCTAATTTCTATACATCACAATACCTCAAAATTGTGTTTTTCCCAAGATACATTTGAAGTGCCTTGTAGTGGAGACAAGCTTGATACAATGATCCAAGCACAGGATGTATAGGTAGGAGGATGGGATATGTGGCAAATCTTTTGGTGGATTACTGTTAAGGAGAGGTGTCTTTTTTGCTTTTATTATTGGTAGCCCATGAAAACTTATCTGTACATTACATGCCTAGAGTATTGTATTGCAATAATAAATTGCAATCATGTCTAAGTCTTAAAGTAATGAGTTGTGCTGCTTTCTGCATTTAATAAATTACAAGGTAGAAGGCAAGTATATATGATGATTATGAAAAATATTCAGTATTTACATATCTTACTGGATACAATAGTTGGATATATTTTGGGAAATTATGTGGTAGAAAAATATATTTCACTTTATTTTTTCTGTAATTTTATAAAATTTTGGATTCTAACCTACTGCTTTTCAGGGCCATGTGTCTTTCAAGTCAACTATTGATCAACAGCGAACCTGTGAGAGCTGCTCGACATCTTTCTTGGATGGAGATTTTACTATAAAATATGATGTGAAAAGAGACTCTGCAGGCAATTTACAGGTAGATTCAATGGCCATTTGGGGGAGGGACGGGTGTTAAAGCCCTAATCCTGCAAAGTCCCATTGAGTTCACCTGTGTAATGTTAATTATATGTTTAAGTCTTTTCTGGTCAGCTCCTACATTTTGTGCAGGTGATATGCACAACCTGCATGTTCTCATCTGCATCATGTTCTTTGTTTTTCAGATTATCAGTGGATACTTTGTGCATTTTTTTGCACCTGTGAATCTCCCCAGGGTGCCCAAGAATGTGATTTTTGTAATAGACATTAGTCACTCAATGTTGGGTCAAAAAATGGAACAGGTAACTTACCAGAAACTTGAGCATAAAAAAGGATGCTCCTTGGCACAGCACATTTCTTAAAGTAAAATAAGCAGGATTAATCAATTTCAAACAAAGTTGCAGAGTTTATTTTTATTACTTAAGAGTGATCTGTGAGGACTGAGGTTGCAGATGTTTTTTCCCCAACCTCATTCATAAACCACCCTAGCTAGTACTTTACTATCGCTCAAAATGCCATAAAGCTCTTTTAACGACCAGCACACAACTGTTGGTAGGTTGTTCTATTATACTCTGCTTCACTTCCAGTCAGCTAAGCAACTGTATCATGGTAATAAATCCTAACACGACAAAACACTATCTGAGGTTTCACAGGTGGATTGTGTAAATTCTATTACAGTTTTAAAAGTCACTTGCTTTGCCAGAAGAATTCTGAAATGAAGAGAGGCGTTTTATGTGCCCCTTATATCTTTACCCAGAATGCTCTTTCAATCTAGGATTAACTCCGTAATTAATACTTTCCAGCTCTCAGCCATTTCATATCTGAGGTCTGGTATCGGAACTTTGGCAACAAACTGAATTGGGCTATACAGGCATGCTGACTCCATTCATGTCTATGCTCTGCAAGCCTGAACTGCATGGATATTCTTTCCCAGTTTTAGCCATTTTATATCTTTGTGTCTGAATTCCTCTTTAGGGCCATGCTAATGTTGTGAACATAGTGTAAGGTTTGCCTTTTTTGCTGAGGCATTTGGGAAGGAGCTAGAAAGAACATAAGATAGGATGTTTGATCATCTGGGAGTTGTAATGTAGTGGAGTCATGTTGGGAATGAATTATTGTTGCAGGCACTGGAGTTTAGCAGTTCAGTGTAATTGTTGGTTGTGTTGGTCATTATTGCAAAAGGCATTCAGAGCAGGGGATGAACACTCCTAGCATGTGTGTTAAAAACTGAAATAAGTACATACATTGTAATACCTGCTTATTCATCTAACCTGAAACTTTCCACGGGAAAAGGTTGGTTTTGACAAATTTCCTATTCTGAAAAAAACTTGGAAATGTTTTGAAATTGTCAAAACTTCCTATTTTTGACATTTTTGAAATGTGCGGTTCCTTTTTTGGTTCAAAATTTCAGTTAATTTATAGTAAAAATAAATAATTAAAATTATTTTGATTAGCCTTTTTAATTTAGAAGATTTTGATATTATAGATATTAAACATTTTGACTGACCGAAACCAATGGTTTTTTTCTCAGATTATTGGTTTGTGAACATTTGAGATTTTGACTTTCTGTCACAATTTGGAACATGAAAATTTTTCAAAATCTCAAAAATTTTCTCAGAAGAAAACTAACTGTTTTAGCTGGCAGCAGCAGAATGCTGTTATCCCATAAGCGGGGAATAGGTTGCTGGGACTATCTGCTGGATCTGGATGGGTGGCTGAGGTGGGGAGACCAGCTCAGTCCTTTCTTTTCTTCCCCAACCCCCAGTAGTTTGGGGAACTCCTGCCCCATATAATGCCCAAAGAGTCGGGGGATGGACTGCTAGGGTCATTTGCTGGGTCTGGAGAGAATATGGTTGGGAGAACAGGAGCCTGGCCAAGCTCTTCCCCACCTAACCCACCCCCACACTCACCTCTGCTACAGCTGCTCTGGCAGTTTGCAGAGTTTCCTGTACAGTGAGGGAACCATGAGTCTATCTTTTTATAATGGTCAGGTATTATTTTGGCAGGCTGCCAGATTTTTCATTTGCAACTGAGAGAAGGGAAATGACCATTTTCAACAGTTTATGATTACGGGTACATCTTCACTGCAGAACTTGCTTAGCCCACGTGAGCAGTATCTGGGTTAACCTAGTCCATGTCTGAGCAGCCACAGGCTGCAAAACCATACCTGAGCTACTGAGTCCTCACTAGTATTGCACTACCCCTTGTGTGTTGCTAGGACTTCTGGAGATATATCCCATCATTCTTTGTGCTGCAGGAAGCTGAGCTGCTCTATGATCCTTTCCCAGTGAACTGTGCAAAAACTTGTCTGTCCTGAGCACATGGAGGGAATTGTGGGAAGGTATTGGAGGACTATTCGCACTCAAGTGGTTTAGCCTGCATCCTCACTGCAAAGTGAGGATGAGTGAAAGCAGCATCCAGACTCTAACCTATACCCTAGCCGGGCCAGCTAGCCCAGGTTTAAAGCACCAGGAAGCTTGGGTGAGAGGTCTTTGTATATGGATGGGAGGATGGGAGGGAGTACGGGGTAACACCGAGGTAAGAGCCCCGGTTAACTCTGCAGTGAAGACATACCTTAAAATACCTAAATGGAATGTCATGAGACCAATGAAAGGCATCTCTCTAGCCTGAACACTGTTTCCCTGCCAAATTGCAAAGTTCTGCAGCAAACAATGGAGGCAGGAGAGCATCTCAAAAAAGGTTGCAAGAATATCTTCTTATGGAAAGCATCAGGTAATTTAAGTATAGGGGTTGTTACTAGCTGTCTCTATAATAAAATATGAACAAGCTTCAGATTTCATGTTCTCATTTGTTTCTTTTAACAGTGATTATTATTTGTTCTAGACAAAGGAAGCACTCCTCAAAATATTGGATGATGTCAAAGAGAATGACCACTTCAATTTTATCTTGTTTAATAACAGGATAATATCCTGGAAGGAATACTTAGTCAAGGCTACCCTACAGAATTTGAAGGAAGCACAGAAGTTTGTTAAATCCATAAAAGCCACAGGATGTAAATATCACTAAATTTTAACATATCTTTCTCTAAAAAAATTTCATAATAAATACTTTGCATTTACATCTTTCCTCCAAGGATCTCAAATAGGGGCATGATGAAACCATGTTTTCACTAGTCAACTAAATAACAAATAATTGGTGTCATTCTTTGGCAAACAATGAATATGAATAAGAGGAAATGGAAGATGTGTTTGCTGATGGACAATTGACTCCAGCAGAAGAGAATAGGAAGGGATCTCTGGGTCAGAGGAAGGTGGCAGGAAAGAATCTGGCCAAAGATTGGGCATGGGAACAGGGTCTGGAGCCACAGAGGGCTTGTGAGGGAGTCATGAGCAGAAAGAAGGAGTAGGAGGACTTGGCTGAGCTGGTGTTAGGTGAAAGACTGCAGCATGTAATGGTGGCAGAAGGGATCCCAGCCAACAGGATGGAACAAAGAGGGATCTACAGTATTGTTCAAATGTTCTAAGGGGTTTGTAAAAAGCATTTAGCATGATTAAAATTATACAATGAGCCAAATTAAAATGGCTACAACCATTAGCACAGTCATATGATGAACCTCAATGCTACTGCACATATTGCTTGGTTTCCTGTTAGAAGCTTACCTTTCAAAGACATGCATAGTAAACATGAAGAAAGCAATTGCAGGACTAACCTGATTGCTCCCTCATTTGATCTGAAGTTGTTGAGGGCCAGAGCACCCCATGCTAATATAAAACCACTCTGCATATTTTTTTCTGTCTGTGCTGCTGTCACATAGCTGTGAGTAGAAGCAGTCAACAGTATCTTTCACTCCTAGAGGGGCCTTTAGACTGTTGGTAGGCTTGAAACATTCTGGATTGACACATAGTGGAACATTATACAAACTTGTACTTACTCTTGTTCTGTGTTCTGTGGTCATGTCTCTTGCAGGACAAACATAAATGATGCTTTAATAAGAACAGTTGAAATGATGAATGAAGCTCACAAAGAGAAGGTTTGGCCTGAGAGAAGCTCCTCTACAATTATAATGCTGACTAATGGGAATCCCACTAGCGATGAGTGTTCATAGTTATGCTGCCTGTGGACATCCCACTGTTGGTTCAAGCATCTGTAACTGCATCCCTGTGTTCAGGAAAGGGCAGACAAATAAACAGCGACAAATTTTTAAAGTGCTTGTACACAAATGCTAGAAGTCTAAATAATAAGATGGGTGAACTAGAGTGCCTCATGTTAAAGAAGGATATTGATATAATAGGCATCATAGAAACCTGGTGGAGTAGGGACAATCGATGGGACACAATCATTCTGGGGTACAAAATATATCGGAAGGACAGAACAGGTCGTGCGGGGGAGGGGGAGTGGCACTATATGTGAAAGAAAATGTAGAATCAAATGAAGTAAAAATCTTAAATGAATCCACATATTCCATAGAATCTCTATGGATAGTAATTCCATGCTCTAATAAGAATGTAACAGTAGGGATCTATTATCGACTACCTGACCAGGACAGTGATAGTGATGATGAAATACTAAGGGAGATTAGAGAGGCTATCAAAATAAAGAACTCAATAATAGTGGGGGATTTCAATTATCCCCATATTGACTGGGTACATATCACCTCATGACGAAATGCAGAGACAAAATTTCTCGATACTTTAAATGACTGCTTCTTGGAGCAGCTGGTACAGGAACCCACAAGGATAGAGGCAATTCTCAATTTAGTCCTGAGTGGAGCACAGGATCTGGTCCAAGTGGTAACTATAACAGGACCGCTTGGAAACAATAGTAAAGAATAAAATTGTCAGACACATAGAAGAACATAAATTGTTGGGCAAAAGTCAACATGGTTTCTGTAAAGGGAAATCGTGTCTTACTAATCTATTCGAGTTCTTTGAAGGGGTCAACAAACATGTGGACAAGGGGGATCCAGTGGACATAGTGTACTTAGATTTCCAGAAAGCCTTTGACAAGGTCCCTCACCAAAGGCTCTTACGTAAATTAAGTTGTCATGGGATAAGAGGGAAGATCCTTTCATGGATTGAGAACTGGTTAAAAGACAGGGAACAAAGGGTAGGAATAAATGGTAAATTTTCAGAATGGAGAGGGGTAACTAGTGGTGTTCCCCAAGGGTCAGTCCTAGGACCAATCCTATTCAACTTATTCATAAATGATCTGGAGAAAGGGGTAAACAGTGAGGTGGCAAAGTTTGCAGATGATACTAAACTGCTCAAGATAGTTAAGACCAAAGCAGACTGTGAAGAACTTCAAAAAGATCTCACAAAACTAAGTGATTGGGCAACAAAATGGCAAATGAAATTTAATGTGGAGAAATGTAAAGTAATACACATTGGAAAAAATAACCCCAACTATACATACAATATGATGGGGGCTAATTTAGCTACAACTAATCAGGAAAGAGATCTTGGAGTCATCGTGGATAGTTCTCTAAAGACGTCCACACAGTGTTCAGCGGCAGTCAAAAAAGCAAACAGGATGTTAGGAATCATTCAAAAAGGGATAGAGAATAAGACGGAGAATATCTTATTGCCCTTATATAAATCCATGGTACGCCCACATCTTGAATACTGCGTACAGATGTGGTCTCCTCATCTCAAAAAAGATATACTGGCATTGGAAAAGGTTCAGAGAAGGGAAACTAAAATGATTAAGGGTTTGGAACGGGTCCCATATGAGGAGATATTAGAGAGGCTAGGACTTTTCAGCTTGGAAAAGAGGAGACTAAGGGGGGATATGATAGAGGTATATAAAATCATGAGTGGTGTGGAGAAAGTGAATAAGGAAAAGTTATTTACTTGTTCCCATAATATAAGAACTAGGGGGCACCAAATGAAATTGATGGGCAGCAGGTTTAAAACAAATAAAAGGAAGTTCTTCTTCACACAGCGCACAGTCAACCTGTGGAACTCCTTGTCTGAGGAGGTTGTGAAGGCTAGGACTATAACAGGGTTTAAAAGAGAACTAGATAAAGTCATGGAGGTTAAGTCCATTAATGGCTATTAGCCAAGATGGGTAAGGAATGGTGTCTCTAGCCTCTGTTTGTCAGAGGGTGGAGATGGATGGCAGGAGAGAGATCACTTGATCATTACCTGTTAGGTTCACTCCCTCTGGGACACCTGGCATTGGTCACTGTTGGTAGACAGGATACTGGGTTGGATGAACCTTTGGTCTGACCCAGTATGGCCATTCTTATGTTCTTATGTTATCAGTCAGGTGCCACTCCTAAGGAGTGTCCAGAAAACAAAGAACTCATACAGTGACCATAAAAATTATTTTGGGCAGCCATTCACTCCTATTCTGCTGAAGTTTGTCTATTTGGTTGAACCTTGAGACTATTTCTGGGAGAGTTAAAACATTATGGTCTCTCTCATTTTTAGTTGTCTTTGTTTTAATTAAGAAGTTTAACTGGTTTCCAAGTTAAAAACAGAAAAAATTGAACCAATCAAAAAAATAAAGCCAGACCCATAGTAACTGCAGTTGGGATTTACCTGTAATATCTCTCCTCTCTAGGCTTGAACTTTCTCTCTGATGAATTTTTTGTGCATGTATTTTAACCACATAATAGTATTTTTCTAAACATGCTCTTTAAAGGGAAAAACTCTTCTCCATAAAAATTAATTGTTTTCTGTGCTTTAATGCAGGAGAATTGAACCAGAGAAAAATTCAAGAGAATGTGAAAAATGCCATTCAAGGAAGATATTCCTTATACAACCTTGCCTTTGGCTATGATATGGATTATAATTTTTTAGAGAAGATGGCACTGGAGAACAATGGATTGACTCACCGTATCTATGAGGATTCTGATTCAGCTTTGCAGCTACAGGTAGGAAGAAATATAACCACCCTAGCCAGCAACTCTTACAGATATTAGAGTTACCTAATGTACTTTGATGATGTACTTTTTCCAGCATAGCTAACAAGTGATATTAGTAAACAAACATACTTTGTTAATGGTATCAAACATAATATATAGTGGGGAAACTTCTAAGAACAAGTTTTAAAACTTGAGCATAAGAAATAAGACTAAAAAATTGTTTTTTCTGGTTATTCAGAAGTGGTATTCAATTCCATTTTGTTTAGGATCTTAAACTGCATCCATCACCATGCCTGGCTTATTACCCACTATGTCTCTTCAGGGTGCTTGGCCATTAAAAACACAGCTCAGTTGTGCATCATGAGGAGAAGTTAGTGTCTTATAGATGGAGGATTATAGATACCTGGTTTTCACCACTAGTTTTAAACTCTCACTGGCCAGCCACAGTGATTTTGCATTGAGCTGTGCAATTGTATTTTCCTAGCCAAATACCTTCTGCTACTTCCTTTTAGTGTTTAGGAAGTCTTCTGATAATTTTTGAAGTATAGGTCTGTCAACTCAGAGTGTGAAGTGAAAGGGACCTGGTGGAGTCATATTCCCCTTATTAAAATAAAGAATATGTAATACATGTTGATGAAGGCAGAAGAAAAAGGGGAGTTCCCTTTGTTAAATGTTCACTATCCAAAGTCATGTTCACCTTAAAGGAATGAGACATTAATCCAAAGCTTGTCTTTCTCTCCAACAGAGGTTGGTCCTATAAAAGATATTACCTCACTCATCTTGTCTCACTAATCCCGTGGACAGATAATTTTTTTTATAATGCAACGTTGTATTATCTTCTTGGTTCAGTATCCAGAGTGTGATAGAGAACATGAGAGCCCAATACTATAAAGTGCTGAGAATAACATGCAAAGTACTGAGCATCCTCAACTCTCATTAAATTCAGTGAGAGAGATTAATGCATTCAGCTACTGTCAGTATTATAACCCCTAACTATGAAGCAATCACACCTCGTACTTGATCTATGTGTGTTACCCATATAGAGAATTTACAGCTGAACTCCAATTTTAGGTACATTGATCTTATGAATGCCTGATATGAACCATTTTTCTGCAGTTGAAATAATCTTTCTGCCACCGAATGTGACTTCAGTCCTTTAGCCAATGTTCAAGTGCCTGTACAGGTTTGAAGAGACTGAGAGATTTGGTGGCAATAAATAAATAAATCAGGCACGCTGTATGTATTTGTTACTACTCATTATTAAGGCTGCGTGTCTGTCACAGAGATCACGGAAAGTCATGGATTCCGGGACCTCCGGGACTTGTGCAGCAGCTGGTGCTGGCTCAGGCAGGCAGCCCCTATGCCAGCAGGGGTTTCGGGCCACGGGCCAGTGCCCGGCCACCCCTCCCCAACAGCGGCGGGGGTCTCAGGCTGCACGCCGCCACTGCCTTCTCCCTTCCAGCATCAGCGGGGGTCTTGGGCCATGCACCGCTCCCCGCCCCAGCACCCACAGGGGTCCTGGGCCCCCCCCCCAGCACCCGTGGCCCCCCCCCCAGCCCAAGTTTTAGTTAGGGGTATATCGTAAAAGTCATGGACAGGTCATGGACCATGAATTTTTGTTTATTGCCCAAGACCTGTCCATGACTTTTAGTAAAAATACCCGTGACTAAAATGTAGCCTTACTCATTATGTACAGTATCATTGACAGATTGATAAATTAATTTATGCACCATATCTGCTGTAATTTTGAGAAGTTCAATTTTAGGTACTCAGTCTCCATTTAGTTAATTAAAAGGGGTTTAAACTGGAAGCACCACTAAAGATTTACACTTGTTAATTGTGGTGGGGGGGGCGGTTTAATGGGAACTGTCTGCTAGTAAAGGGGTAGCCAGATTGTTACCCACATCAGATATGCACGCTACATTATAGTGCTCATCTTTGATAGAGAGGTGTGGCTGTGGAAAGTAGTAAAAAATCCAGTGAAATACTCCTTATATATAGATCTCAAAGTGCTTTACAAAGGGGTAAGCCTTATTTATCCTCATTATCCAAAACAGGGAAACTGAGGCACAGAAGCTAAATGGATTAGAGAGGGTCACATCTGCAAGGCTGGGAATAGAGTCCAGATTTTGGGACTCTTGGTCTGGTTTTCTATCCACTAGAACACACTGCCTTCTAATGTAAGTTTTCAACATGCAGTTTTTGAATTAATATAAGCAGCCTGGCCAATCAATTCAACATGGAAATTTGTATGCTGGAACTATTTCTTTTCTGCAGGCTATACCTCCATAGAATAAAAGAGGGCAAATTAGGTGCAACTTTCAGACTCTTGGCTAGCTCCTAATGCAGCCCTTTGTTGGGCAAAATTTGAGTGCCTGTGCAGTACTACATCGCACAGACACTTACGTATTTGGATTTGATCCCCTTTTTCCTCTTGCAGAGTTTTTATGATGAAGTGGCCAATCCCATGCTTCGAGAAGTGCAGCTGCACTACCCTATCAATGCAACATCTGAATTAACTCAGAACAATTTCAATCATTATTATGATGGCTCTGAAATTGTGGTGGCTGGACGTATTATAGACAATGACCTGAACAGCTTTACTGCTGATGTGAAAGCTCAAGTAAGTATTGGTTCTGCTGTGTGTTTATTTTAAGCAGTAGCCTGTTTTATAAAATGTCAAGGCTTGAGTCATACCAGAAAAATCCTGCAGAAAACATAAAAACAAATAAGAAGACTCTACATCCCCACTCTATAAATGGAATGTGTGTGACATATTTCAGTGGTCCTACTTATGGATAGCAGTTGCATAATCACCACTAAAAAAATAAGTTTGACATCCACCATACAGTTAATGGGTAAACTTGCAAAAATACCTAACTTATTTAAAAGTTTAAGTCTCTTTGAAAGTAAATGACATTTTTTTCTTTTGAAATGTTTACCTGCTGGCACAATGGTAGACAGTCTATCAAATGTCTCCTGTTACACTGACATATCTCTCTCTACATGTGGTGGGTTGCCAGTGCCAGCATTTCCTCACTGACAAATAAATCAATGTTGTTTGATCTTATAGATGGTTCTAGCTCTCCCCAAACATTCCCTAGTGGTAGTTTAGTGTTTCAGTACTTTTGGGTAGTGATAACTCAAAAGCATCCCACTATGAGATGAGCTACTATGAATTAGCAAAAAGGAGGTTAAATCATGCTCTTGCATGCCATTGATTGAAAAGGAAGTCTGAGTATCCACTTAAATATCTCAATAACCCCATTGTTTCATATTTGATCTAAATTAAGTGTAATATCACTGCATTACCCTTGTATTACCTTATGTGGTAACACTGAGGTGCACTTGGCTGCTACTGTCATTGAACAGGGGTTAATAAAAATACAGAGGTGTCCCAGAATATGTATGTTAGTGTCAGAGCTTGGGCATACATCCAGGAAGAGGTACCCAAAGCCTCACCAAAATTTCTTGTCTTATTTTCACTATTACAGACTAATTTCTTTATCTGACTGTATCACATCAGTGTAATTAATTGCAAGTTATTAGAGACCATTTGTTAGGTGCTGCATTTCTGTATGTAAAAAATGCACCCCTAATTGAAATACCTTTATGCAGTGGTGAGATCATTTTAATTTTTGTAAACAGCAGATTCTCAATTCCTAACAGGCAAACAATGATGTGACATTTATTGAACAAGTAGATATTGAAGAAACAGCTAAAGCTCTCCAAGACCAGGAATACATATTTGGGGATTACATTGAGAGGCTTTGGGCCTATCTCACCATCCAACAATTACTGGAAAAACGGTAACCAAGTATAAAAAAGTATGCAGTTAAAATCGCTTTGTGTGTTGGTAGTGACCAAAGCTTATTACTATCAGATAATGGTTGGTTGATGTGATATCAGTTCCCAGTAAACATGTATCCACATCATGAAATCCACTAAAGCATGTCAATCTCAGGAGAAGGGCCAAGAGACTAAATGGGCCATGGAAACGGAACAATTCTCTCCTCTCTTGAAATGGTCCATTCAATTCAGAGCTGTGGAACATTTGAAGGACAGCATAGGAAATCGTGCATTTGTGCTGCCACTTGTACCCTATAACTTCTGTGGATAAATAGAACACTTTGGACTTTCAATCTGTCACCTTTCACCAGCACTTAAATTCTTCCTAAATAAAATGACAAGGAACCCCCCCCCCACACACACACCTTTGACCATCACTGATTTGCTCTGCATTCCAGTGGAAATGGACTTGGATCATTTTATTCCTCTTTATGTGGGACAAATTCTGCCTATGTGCATATAACTCATTTTTAATTATAGTGATAGTGGGCCAGGTGTAAGAGTCCTGAACCTACCCTTCCCTTCCCTTTTTTTTTTCTTTTTCCCACCCTCTGCCCCATCCCTCTCAGTTTCAGTGCTTTATTTCCATCTTCCATAGCTGTCAAGTGGCGCTAAAGAATGGCACAACTCCAAACAGATCAGGGACATAAGTGAATGGAGCGACGTGGGCCTGGTAATCTGGAGTGTGAGTAGTATAGGGGAGGGTGCCTGGCATCAACCTGCACCTTCATGAAGGTCCACATTGTTCTCCTGTTTTGAAACCTCCCTTTCCTGTACATATGCATTGTGTAATCATCACTATCTTTGGGGAGTTGGAAGATAGCCCCTGAGTTCCATTAATACCATTCCTCATCCTATAGTGTTCAGCACATACCCTTCTCTGCTCACCCCTTCCCCTCTGCAGTTTCCTATTCCCTACTGACTCTAAGAATGAGGGACTAAGCATTGGCCTGCTAAACCCAGGGTTGTGAGTTCAATCCTTGAGGGGGCCATTTAGGGATTGGGGCATAAATCTAGATAGAAACTCAAAGCACCTCTAGATCTCCCCATGTATTATTGCATATGCCTAATTCAGATTCTGAATGTGGCTACAATTATAGCAGCAATGTCTTTGCTTGATTATTAGTCTTCTAAAGGCAAGCAACTTATTCATTTTAGAATAGACTCAGGTTAGAATTGAAATAAATAATTTTGCCACTCAATGGCTTTAGGAATCCTGAATACAATAAATATTTCTTTGTTATAGATGGTCAGGCTTGATCATTTTTCTTTATCCTAAAATGCTTTCCCTCTAAAGTCAGTATTTAATGGAAACTACTGGCTCATGGTGACCTTATTAACTCAGGTGAACAATGCCACAGAAGCCAAATGCATGATAAACATGCAGGTCTATATTCTACTTTATATCACTTCATGGTTTAGAAAATGAGAGTGTAGAATGAATGGAATAGCACTAATCAAACAAGAACCAGTGTAATAACATTAGATACCTAGGTATAAAAATAGATTGATAATGGAACATGTGGTATTGTATTTTTAAATGTTGTTGCAGAAAAACTGTTGTAAATAGATCAATTGCATGTGCTCTTTACCAATATATATATTTAATTCAGAGTGAGTCTTTCTGTTCAGGTTAAGAACTGCATAACAAAGATCCAATAGACTTTGTTTTAAATAAGCTGTTAGACATATACAACCAACAGCCCACTAGAAAATGCAAAGAAACACTAATTTTTATAGGAAACTCATGTTTACAGAGTATCTTCTACTGATAGTCTGTAAAGTACTCTCTGGTGCATGCGTGTGTGTGTAGTACTGCCCTCTACTGGACTTTAGGCTATAACCTCTCCATTGCAACACACAAAAATGTTGTTATTACTTGATTATGGATGGGTTGGCATTGAACCTGAACTTTAATCTGCACTCACATGAGTTGATACTAACTCAAAGTGTTGCATTCAACTCAGGGGAATTCTATATTAGATCTCATCTTGACAAGTAAAGAGGAACTGATCACAGAACTCAAAATAAGTGGTAAATTAGATAAAAGTGATCATGATTTGATTACATTTGTTATGTGCAAATAGAATAACATCTAAACCAGTAACATACATACTTGGTACTTTAAAGGGACTATTTTCACAAAGCTGAAAACAATTATGAGCCAAATCAATTGAGAGAAAGAATTTAAACAGAAAAATGTGACTGTTAATTGAGGTCTGTTTTAGAACATTTTTCTAGATTACTAGCTTCCCCAAAAGCCACAAACCTATAATCAAGAAAGAAGGTCACACTGCCTATTGGAAATTGTAAAATGGTCAATAATGCAGAAAAATCAAAAGTGGTCAATAATTACATTTGTTCTGTACCTGTGGAAAAACACGGACGATGTATGCATATCAAGTGATGAAACTCTTTCCATTCCAGCACTAACTCAAGAGGATATTAAACAGCAGCTACTAAAGCTAGACACTTTAAAATCAGCACGTCAGGATAACTTGCATCAGAGAGCTTTAAAAGAGCTTTCTAAGGAGCTCTCTGGACTGTTAATGTTGTTTTTCAATGTCTTGGAACACTGGTGAAGTTCCAGAGTACTGGAAAAAAGCTCATGCTGTGCCAATATTTAAATAAGACAACCCGAGTAATTATTGGTCTGTCAGCCTGATGTTGATGCTGGGCAAAAAATGATGGACATAGGGCTTAATTAATAAAGAATTAAAGGAGAGTGAAAAAGTAATGCAGTTAACATATTTTATGAAAAACAGATCTTGTCAAATTAACTTGATTTTTTATAAGATTGCAAGTCTGTTACAACACAATATTTTGATTAAAAAATTAGAATGATCCAAAATCAGCAAGGTCCACGTTAAATTGATTTAAAATGAGTTAGCTGATAGGTCTCAAAATGGAATTGTAAATGGGGAATCATCATCAAGTGGGTGTGTTCCCTGTCCTACAGGGATGAGTTCTTGGCCCTACACTACTTAACATTTTTATTAGTGACCTGCAAGAAAACATAAAATCATCACTGATGAAGTTTGCAGATGATGCAAAGATTGGGGGAGTGATAAATGATGAAAAGGACAGGCCCCTGATACAGAGAGGTCTGACACAGAGAGGTCTGGATCTCTTGATAAGCTGGGCACAAGCAAACAATATGTATTTTAATAAAGCCAAATGTAAGATCATACATCTAGGAACAAAAAATGTAGGCCATACTTACAGGATGGGGGAGTCTATCCTGAAAAGCAGTGACTCTGAAAAGGACTTGGAGGCCATGGTGGATAATCAGCAGAACATGAGCTCCCAGTGCAACACTGTGGCCTTGCTAATGCTATCCTTGAATATATAAATGGAGTTGGGAGATTATTTCACCTGTGGATTTGGCATTGGTGCAACCACTGCTGGAATACTTTGTCCAGGTCTGGTGTCCACAGTTCAAGAAGGATGTTGATTTATTGGGAAAGGTTCAGAGAAAGAGCACAAGAATAATTAAAGGATTAGAAAACATACCTTCAGTGATAGACTCAAGGAGCTCAATCTATTTAGCTTCACAAAGAGAAAGTTAAGGGGTGACTTGATTACAGTCTATAAGTACCTGCATGTGGAACAGAAATTTGATGATAAAGGGCTTTTCAACCTAGCAGACAAAGGTATGACAAGATCCTATGGCTGGAAGTTGAAGCTAGGCAAATTCAAACTAGAAATAAGGTGCAAATTTTTAACAATGAGGACTACTTACCAAGATTATTGGTGGACCGTCCATCACTGCAAATTTAAAATCAAGATTGGATGTTTTTCTAAAAAAGATTTTCCAGTTCAAACAGGAATTAATGCAGGGAAGTACTATGGCCTGTGTTCAGCAGGAGATCAGACTGGAGCACAATGATTCCTTCTGGCCTTATTAAAGTATGAATCCCTATACTTAATGTAACTTAATCTTGAAGTTATATTGATAGGACACCGACAGCCTCTGGTGAATTCAGGAAAAATAGACACACCTGTTCTTTTGCCAAATTAGAGGTGACATCTACTCATTGCAGAGAGATTTGGCTGGTTTTAATCATATCTGCTTTAATATACATGGTTTCCCCCCTCCTGCCTGATCTACTTGTGCTGCCCTTTTAACATCTTGGGTAGAGACCAATGTTTTGAGAGCCAAAGGTTGTGAGTTCTACATGCATGCTGTAAGTGTGATTGATGGCTGTAGGTAGGTGGCCATACATTAGGAGTTATAAACGGAGGCAGTCTGCTTAGTTTGGGGGAAGGACCAGCATGGTGATTGTTTTTTCCCCTGATGCCAAAACTGAGGAGCCAATATATCCAAAACACAAGAGCCATCTCTGGTTAAAAGGTTTACAAATAAAACTGTCTATTGATACTTATCACTATACAATCAGCCAAAAGCATCATATCCAAAATGTGATGTTTAAATACAAAAAAAAAAAAAAACACCTTGGAAAAGTCAATAGCTGCTTGTTGCTTTGGTCCCTGAACTGGAAAATTCAGACAGGGATCTTTTTCACCACTAAAAGATAGTGGTAACTACTATTAAAATACAAATACACAGAATTGTTTACTTGAGCATTGGGTGCTGAGACTTGCTGAACAAGAAGTTTTGTAATACTTAATAAGATCCAAATAGTATTTCTAACAATAATATTTAAAGTAATAAGACACAACCAATGAATGAAAAAGACAGAATCTGAGTTCAGTAGTTTTTGGCTGATTACAAAAGAGAATGTTGCTATTATGCAGAAAAATATAATGCAGTGTTTAATGTCTTGGCTTCGTAGAAAGTGTCTAAAAAGGTGCAAGTTGCTGTTCTGATTTGCTTCGTGCATTCAGCATTTCAGCTCAAGAAGAAAAATGGAGGAATCTTGCAGCAGAAGCCCTGGAGCTCTCTCTGAAATATAAATTTGTGACGCCTCGCACATCCATGGTGGTAACAAAACCAGAAGATAATGAAGATAAAGCTGAAATTGATGATAAACCAGTAGAAGGTAGAAACATTTTCATAGTTTTGCTTCACAATCTAATCTGAGATCATTTATCTAGTGGGATAATTCATTGTGAATAAATTATCTGATGTATTTAATCGTATTTTATGTTCACTAATCATTCAAACAAAGCCTGATTTCTGCAAATTTATTAATTATTCACAAGTTTTCAAGTAATACTATAAGCAAACAAATTTGGGGCTATGGGTTGTTTGTCACTTTTATAGTCACTAGCATAAGGTGCTTTTGAAAATTTACACACCATGATTTATGAGCCCAAGTCCCACTGGATTTCAATGGGACTTAGAATTCTAAATCATTAGGTGCTTTTGAAAACTTTGCTCCAGTGTGTGACTGGTATTGTTCCTCATCACTGACTGGATGATTGAAGCTGTTGAAGCAGGAGAAATAAAGAATAATGTACTTCCTGTGTGAATTTTCGGACTGAATAATCATAGACTCTCAGATTGTCCTGAAGGGACAATTAGTTGATTTAGTCTCACCTTCTGTATAACACAGGCCATAGACTTTTATCCAGTTATCCCTGTACTGAGTCCAATAACTTGTTTGACTAAAGCCTATCTTCCAGAAAGCATCTAGAAAACCTCAAGAGATTGTGAGACTTGCAATAAAATCATGAGAGTTGGCAACACTGAAAATTTTCCTTGAAGCCTTCTAGCTGTATGATATATGACAAATATTTATTGCAAGTACTAATCATAACTTGACACAACCACTTCCACATTATCTTAACCACTATTCTTTTATGTTCCATGTGTTATGAAGTAGATGGGTACAAATTAGTTTATCCCACTCTGTATTGTCTGTGATTATACAACTGAAATTTTATACCATAACACTGATTTTTACATATATTGTGTGCACAACCCTTATCTTTTATTCTTCCTTTGCAAGGTCACCTGTGAAGGGTCCTCCAAAACACCTTTGTGTTAGAGAGTGAGAATCATGTCAAATAATATACACTGAAGACTCTCTGAAGAGGGGGAAACTTTTTACTGTCTTTTTAATTCTGTTCAGAGCTAGTGAGGCAACTAAAAAAAAAAAGAATATCCAGGATTTTAGTATCTTAAATGTAGTTAGAGCATCTAAGATTGTGATGGTGAATATCTTTCCTCTTTACTCTAGAAACTTGAACTGTTGTGAGAAAATGCTTTTCATCAACAGATCCCCTTGAAACAGTAGTAAAAATGGTTTAAGCAGTAATGTAGACAAGACAAAATGATATCCAATACCATTTCAGAAAGCTTGTCTGAAGCTTGAAAGGGGTGTGGTGGGAGGGGACTATTTTAAACTTCAAAAGATGCCAGTTTAAAATCATTTTGATTCATCTAACTTTTTTTTTTCCAATCTGTCAGATACTTCTATTCAGTATAGTTACCCTTCAAAGGCAAACTCTGGTAAGTTGTCTTTTTTTAAACATACCTACAAAAACCATACACAGTTCTCCCTTTTTCAAGAACAAATATGTGATGTCATCACAATGCTCTTAAGAGAAAGTTAATTTTACCTGGGGTATAGGTATTGTGAAAATGAATTCAAGTTGATACCAGTAACATAAGAACTTTTCAACATGAATGAAGGCACAATAAAACCATTATCAAAACTATAGGAATAACGTGTGCTTATGTAATTCATAAGTGTTTAGATACCAAAGATAGAGATGTTAATGGGAAATAAAAGCAAACACTTCAAGAAAACATATAACACACTTTCTGTACTGTGTAACGTAATTTATGTAGCTTGAAGTGCTATTCTAAAGTGACTGTGCAAAATTACACCATTTTACTTAACGTAACTGATCCTATTGTGTATTCAGAGTCATATCTACCCTCTTTGGTACCAAAGTTACTCCTGTTAGCCATGGAGAGTCAAACAGCTAAGAAAGTCAGCTGCTGATTCTACTTCAGCTTGTGTATACTCAACAGAATTTGTCAGTAAGTTTCAATGTAACAGTTATGCGACACGACTGAAGACAGTGGAGTTGTGCAGGTATCACTAAGTGCATGTTTGGAAGTCAAGGGGTTTCACAGGTGCAACTGACAGTCTAATTTTTTTGGCAAAATCAAATGATATACAAGTTGAAAAGATCTGTACTCGATTCTCAGATCTCAGGTTGACATTGCAAATCTGGCAATTAGAAAATACATCTTTCTCTTTGTAAGCTGTACACACTTGATTTGGAATCACTAAAACATGTTAAACATGAATGCCATTTTTACAGGCAAGTACATTTTAAGAACAGAACCACATTTTAGCCTCAGAGCCTACCTCATTTTAGCCTCAGATCCTACCTCATTCACTGGTAATCACTATGTTAGACGTCCAATCGCTATTAACCTTTTTGGTGAACACCACAACAAAGAAGGCATTTAGCACTTCTGTCATTTCCATATTTTCTGTTGTTGTTTCTCTGATAGGTCCCCCTTGGGGTGCCACCTGGAACTGGGGTACCACTGAGCCCCCCTGACCCACCAGCCTGGGCTCACTTTACACTGTACTGCTGTAACCAGCCTGCCAAGCCCTCTCCCAGGCTCCAGCCTGCACTTTTGCCACAACACATACAGGTAGGGACAGACCCAGCTGCAGTTACATGCAGGCAGGTTCTTTAACCAGCTCCTGCATGGGAAGGCACAGCTAGGGCATCTCCCAGTTCTTACGGCACATACCTCCTCTCTGGAGTGTAAACCCAAAATTATAACATCTTGCACTGCACTGGGAACTGTACAGCATAAGCTCATGAAATTCACCCCCTCCCTCAATGTGAAGAGGACATATATACACACTGGTTTTAGACAAAGCAAAAACAAGTTTATTAACTACAAAAGATAGATTTTAAGTGATTATAAGGGATAGCAAACAGATCAAAGCAAATTACCTAGCAAATAAACAAAACACGCGAACTAAGCTTAATATACTAAAGAGATTGGATATGAATAGCAAATTCTCACCCTAAATGATGATACAAGTAGGCTGCAGGCTCTTAAGGGGCAAGCTGTGCTGGCTTACAGCTTATAAACCCCAGTTGTTCCATTCACAGGCTAAAAATCCCTTTAGTCTGGGTCCAGCACTTCCCCCCAGTTTAGTCTTTGTTCGTGCTGTATTGTTTTCCCAACAGATGTCTGGGATTTTGTTCACATCTATTTTGTTCTTCTTTGTTGCACTTCCAGTGAATTTCATTGGGTGAAGAGTCTAATTACTAATTATCTCAGCCATAACTTACTGTTTCTCTATCACTGAGAAGCTGCTTTTGTAAGTCATTTAATCTGAGACATTGTAATGTGTTTGCAGTTGATGGAGATCCACATTTCCTTATAGAAGTGACACAGAAAAAAGATCATCTTTGCTTCAATATCAATTTAGATCCAGGTGTGGTGTTAAACCTAGTAAAAGACCCTGATACAGGTGGGTTAATATTTATCTAAAGTAAAAGGGCAAAAAGTCCAGGAGGGAAAGGATGAGAAATAATTTTGATTCTGAACTGAGAAAAAACACGTAGTACCACCAGTACCTGTCTACTTCCAGATAAAATGTGTCTGATGGGCTATACAAGTGAATGAGGACAAATACAGGGATGGATTTAAGCAGCAGCACTAACTTTATTAACACTTCTCCCTGGAGTGAGGTTTATCTGCCACATATCCCCATACTAGGCATTTAAGTGGGTCCAGTGAGGGTTTACAAGGCTCCTATCATATAGCCCAGTGGTTCTCAAACTTTAGCAACAGAAGGACCCCCATTTTGATTTACAATTTTTGCTGACCCTCAACCTCCCCACTCAGCCCTAGGCCCTGGCCGCACTCCACCCCAGGCCCTGTCCACACTCCCCCCTTTCCCCCAAGGTGCCACCCCACCCCCCTCTTCCCACCCTCTCCACCGCCACCTCTCCTCTTTCCCACCTCTTTCCATTCCCTCCCCTGAGCGCGCCCCATCCCTGCTCCTCCCCTCCCTCTTAGCACCTCCTGCACACCACTGAACAGCTGTTCTGCGGCATGCAGGAGACGCTGGGAGGAAGGAGGAGGAGTTGATCAGTGGGGCCAGCAGTCCTGGACCTGACTCGCAGAGTACCTTCGCGACCCTCAGGGGTCTGTGGACCCATTTGAGAAACTCTGATATAGCCCATAAATAAGAACATACATAAGAACATAAGAATGGCCCTACTGGGTCAGACCAAAGGTCCATCTAGCCCAGTATCCTGTCTTCCGACAGTAGCCAGTGCCAGGTGTCCCAGAGGGAATGACCAGAACAGGTAATCATCAAGTGATCCATCCCCTGTGGCCCATTCCCAGCTTCTGGCAAACAGAGGCTGGGGATACCATTCCTGCCCATCCTGGCTAATAGCCATTGATGGACCTATCCTCCATGAATTTATCTAGTTCTTTTTTGAACCCTGTTATGGTCTTGGCCTTCACAACATCCTCTGGCAAGGAGTTCCACAGGTTGACTGTGTGTTGTATAAAGAAATACTTCCTTTTATTTGTTTTAAACCTGCTGCCTATTAATTTCATTTGGTGACCCCTAGTTCTTGTGTTATGAGAAGTAGTAAACAACACTTCCTTATATACTTTTTCTACACCAGTCATGATTTTATAGACCTCAATCATATCTCCCCTTAGCCGTCTCTTTTCCAAACTGAAAAGTCCCAGTCTTATTAATCTCTCCTCATACGGAAGCCGTTCCATACCCCTAATAATTTTTGTTGCCCTTTTCTGAACGTTTTCCAATTCCAATATATCTTTTTTGAGATGGTGCGACCACATCTGCACACAGTATTCAAGATGTGGGTGTACCATGGATTTATATAGAGGCAACATGATATTTTCTGTCTGATTATCTATCCCTTTCTTAATTATTCCCAGCATTCTGTTCGCTTTTTTGACTGCCACTGCACATTGAGTGGATGTTTTCAGAGAACTATCCACAATGACTCCAAGATCTCTTTCTTGAGTGGTAACAGCTAATTTATACCCCATCATTTTATATGTATAGTTGGGATTATGCTTTCCACTGTGCATTACTTTACATTTATCAACATGAAATTTCATCTGCCATTTTGTTGCCCAGTCACCCAGTTTTGAGAGATCCTTTTGTAGCTCTTCGCAGTCTGCCTGGGTCTTAACTATCTTGAGTAATTTTGTATCATCTGCAAATTTTGCCACCTCACTGTTTACCCCTTTTCCCAGATCATTTATGAATATGTTGAACTCTCCACTGCCTACCCCTAGGATTCAGCCCTCACACTCCCTGCAGCAAAGAGGACAGAAAAAAGGACTTTGGTCTGTGAAGACTTCAGGTCTCTCCTTTTCATAAAGTCTACCAGCAAAATCCCAGGTCTCTTATTTCTGGAGGCTGGCCTTTTATCTGCATTGGACACTGGCCTCAAGTTACAATAAGCTAAATATTCCTACCAATTCTTAACATTCAATTTCTAAGTCCTTTTCCTATTCAGATTAACTGTGTCTCCATGATACTGTAAGGAAGATGACAAAAATCTACCAGGCCTCAACCCTTTGGCCTGAATAGGAAAAATTCCTTCCCGCCCCCTAAAACAGGTGATCGGTCAGACCCAAGGCATCCTAAAAAAAACAGTTCCTATGCTATCTAACTACGAGGAGGGAGTGTGGGTTAAGATAAAATGGGACAAGAGGCTTGAGAAATCTCAGGCAAGAGTTTAAGTTGATGATCATGGGGAACAATCCCTTAGGCTGGTCAAAGGGTGGAGAAGTGTCCCTGGGAAGGAGGTGCCTACTCCTGCATACACTCCCCGTTTCATTCCAAAGCTGTCTGGCGCCTTCTGGATCCAATCAAGTCTCCCACCCACTAAACCAGGTGGAGGCATTCTGCTCATCCATCTCCTTAAGTGATATACCACCTGAATCTTGCTAAACTAATGCTCCCTAATGCAACTGCTATGTCAGTGGTCTAAAGCTTCGTGTGCAGGAGAGGCCAAAATGAAAAGAAATACAGGCAAGAGACTGAAGGAGAGAAAGGTGGAGTAGTAAATTGGTAGCCAGTGAAAGGATTGGAAATTATTCTACAAAATGATTCAACTGCATAGTACTTTCCTTCTCCACATCATTCCTCAATATTTCCTGATCAGAATCTATCTGTACAGTAATAGCATATTTTGTTCCTTTATAACAGGCATCACAGTTAATGGGCAGCTTATTGGAAAAAAGAAAGTCAGCAACAATGCACAGATCCAAAAAACATATATTGGAAAACTTGGGATTGTAAATACACAACTGGATTTAAAAATAGAAATAACGACTGAAAAAATCACCCTCCAGAATGGCAGAAAGACAGCCACTTTTACCTGGCTTGATACAATCACTACAGCAAGAAGGGTAAAGTACAACACAAAAGCCCAGACTTGTTCAAGAATGTTCAAACTTATGAAAACATTAGTATGTAAATGTAATTAAGGCTGATGGCAGTGGCAATCTGATTAACAAATCCTTGGAAGCCACGTACCCTGTTAATGCATTCAATTGCTTGTTTCAATACTGTTAGGCGCTGATTCAAGAAAGCACTTCTGCACACACTTAGTTGAGCATATGTTTAAGTGCTATCCCAAACAAGGATGCTTTCCTGAATTAGGATCTTAGATATGAACGGTATGATCCTGCAGCTACCTACAAACATGTAGACCTCTGCATTGGCATGGAACCCCATTGACTTCAGCGGAGCTCCAGATGAGCACAGGAGTATGTGTGTGTGCATACAGTTGCAGGATTGAGGTTTTCGTCTCTTCACTCTTGAACTCTTTGCTACCACATATTAAGCATCACTTGTTTGATTTATGGATCTTCAGAAAGTTTCGTTAAAAAAAAACACACCCATGTTACTCTGCCAGATGGATTTTCCATAAATTCCTTGGTCTGTTAGTTAACTTATTGTCCACAATATTAAATGCTGAAAACCAAAAATGAACAGTTGTGAGGTCTCTTCACAAATTTTATCTTTCACCTTTCTTCTCCTGCTGCAGTTTGACTATGGAGATAAACAGGGAAAAGAATCTAGTGCTTTCATTCAGAGATGGTGCAACTTTTATTGTTGTTTTGCATCGAGTGTGGAAGAAGCATCCTATACACCACGATTTCCTAGGATTGTACACGCTGGATAGTCACAAGGTGTCTGAACACACCCATGGCTTATTAGGTAGGAATTCACATCCATTGAAATGGATGAACACTACCTTAATTTAAAAGACTGACATTTTCCAGACTGGTTGATTTAGGGAAAAGTAATCATTTGTCCACATTCTCAGAGCTAAGATGTACAGAATATTTTTAAAGTATCACCTCCTATATATTAACTCTTTCATTGTATCTGGTCCTAGTTTGTATATTAAAAATAAAAATGGGATGTAGGGCTATAACTTCAATAAAAAACTGCATTATGGAAAAAACTGAGAATATGAAAACATGTTTTGTAAGTGTATGTCTTAAACTCATAGAAATTACAAATGGAGATGACCTAATAGATCACATTTAGCTCATTCTCTTGGGGTAAGTGCAAAAGTTTTCCCTACAGTATATTTTCTTGTGCTTTGTCTAGGCTAGTTGAAATGTCTCAAGATATGGGATTCTACTACTTCTCTTGGAAGAGTATGCCATAGACTAACAGAGCTCCCCATTATGAAGTTTTTCTGGGAATTTCAAAATTTCCTTCTCTCAATTTCATCCCCTCACTGCTAGTTATACCTCCTTGTATGTATCAAAAGTAGCTTATAGCCATCAGTTAATTTAACCGCAGTTTTTGATATTGTATTTTCTCCCCTTATTTTCAGGACAGTTTTTCCAGCACATTGATTTTGAAGTTTTTGACATCCGTCCTGGATCTGACCCCGAGAAACCACATGCCACAATGATTGTCAAAAACAATAAACTGACAGTAACTAGGTAACCAAATTATTAGGAAATACTTTCCTACCCTGAAAAGATCTGTAATTTGGGGAGAGGAAGATAGGAAAATTCTCTAGCTGTTACAGTAAAGGACTGGGTTCAGTTTTTTTCCATAAAAGACAGGTAACACAATAGTCTCCCTGAGAGAACAGAGCACAGTGCGAGAGTCTTCTTCTGTAATAATCTCCATCACAGCACAGCACTCTTACCCAAGTGAACAGGCAGGAACCTTACATCTACAAAGGTGCAGTACATACAACAAAATTATAACCTCTCCTTACAATTATTTAGCTACATATTCCTGATTATGCAACAGACTTGCTGTTTGACCATGGAAAAGCCACTTAATCCCTGTTTACACTAGAAAAACTACCTGTTGTTGCCTAGAAGGTATCAACTGAATGGATCCAGCATGGTTTAGTTGCAAGTGTAGACAAAGACTGCTACTGTATTCATAGGTAAATACTAGTCTAAAGAATTTATACAAAGACAAACCTGGTAAAATTGCTAAGCTCACAGACAGATTCAGAATCAGAGATACATCACATTACAAAGTACTATTATTTTAGTTAATTCATGCTTTTTGTCTTTATTTCAGGGTTAGTGAGAAAGATTATGGAAAAGACCCCAGTCATGGAACAATCATCCCCTGCTGGTTTATTCATAACAACGGTACAGGACTGATTGATGGAGCTCACACCAACTATATTGTTTCCAACCTATTTAGCACACCATTTATAAACTAAGCAACAACTTACATGTGCAGTCTCATACTTTAAATAAAATGCTTCCTAATAACCAAGAAAGAGTTAACTACAAGAAAACAATACAGAGAAATAAAGTTGCTTTGACTCATTATTAAATGAAGCTGATTGCTGCAGTTTTTATTCTTTGATACTTTCCCAACTTTGACGCACATGGCATGTCTCAGTAATCACTTTTGAGTAAATATTATGATCTGGATAGTAATTTTGTCTGCCTTTGGCCTGCGGCATGTGTACATCTAGTATAATGTTTATACGTTTACTTCGATTATAGACTGTGAGATCTGCTCCTGCTCACATTAAAGTCAATGACAAAACGTGCATAAACTCCAGTGGGAACAGAATTGTGCCCACTAGTTGTGCCTGGTGGCCCAGTCAATGTGGGTAGCTAGTCACACCAGGAAAGGAAGCTGCACCACTTAATTCTTATTCACCTGACAGGGCAGCATGGTGCATTCATGCCTGCACAGCCTCCTATGCAGAGAGAAAAGGAGCTTCTGTCAGATGAAAGTCTCAACACGTAGGATAGATTTTACTGTTCAGAGGTATTCCTTACCCTTTCATCACTCATTTTCTCCTGCCCCTTTGGGAATCAGGTATCTATGCTATTTCCAGGAGCTCCTGTTTTCTTACTAAGCTTAAATGGTGGACAGCTGACAGCTACTGCAAGGCTTCTGGATTCTCAGAACAAGTTTAATCCCTCATGCACCAACAATTGGGATGGTTCCATGCACAGTGTCAAACATCATATGTAACATTAAACATTCATCCATGAACATAAAAGCTGTATTTCACAATTTTAACATAAAATTAAGACTAACAGAAGACTTTTAAATTGTACTTTACTTTTCAAAAGACATGCATCTAATTTCCATACATGCATCATTTATAACACTGGCATAATATTATGGCTTTACAACTCAGAAATATGTACTTGTTTTCCCAAGTGTTCTACAAGATAATACAAAGTGACTTGATTCCTGATGCCCGGTCTAAACAGAGGAGCATTATTGGCAGAGTTGCGGGAGGGGAGAAGGACTGGAATAATTGGAGGTGTTGCAGGACAAGATTTAATTGCATTGGTAAACCTTTAAGCAGTTCCAGAACTGGAATAATTTAAGATGGGGAAAGGGATGTTGTGACAGTCTATACTTTTATGGTCATCAATTTTACAAGACTATGATAAATGTTGTACAAAGTATGCCTTGTGAGATATCATTTAAAACATCATCTTCTGCTGAACATTATTGTCCTGGTAAAATATGTGTATCAACATTGTATGTAAAGTTATAAGTTTATACTGTATAACATTGCTGTAACATGTTCCAGAGTTAGAAAAGCAGGCCCAAACCAGTTTTTCAGAGACAAAGAAACACTAGCAATCCAGCCAGGTGTTAGAGTTATCACTGGTTTAAGCAGCCATTCTTCAGCAATGGAAGGGATAAACAAGAAATTTACATTTCATCATACAGACTGTTCAATCCTCACATCCACAAGAGACTACTTGTCACCTGCACCCCAGGTAGGGGTAATCCTCAAAAATGGGAGTGTGGTATAAGAGAGAGAGAGACAGTGGCATCCATTTCACCTCTTCTCCTCCCATCTCTGCTCATGACATCATGACATCGACTGAATTAAGGGGGAGTGATCCCAGGCTGAAAAGGAGAACCAGCCTGTGAAATTTACGGGAAAATGCCCAACGCTTTTATCATATGACATTGAAAAAAAAGTCCAATGGCCATATTGTTTTGTATGAATCAGAGTTCTCCTGATGCAGGAAAATGCAGTGCTTCTATTCTTTTTGTGATGCTGTATTTTACATGGTCCATGGACACAACACATGATATATGCAATGTCTGAATATTGTTGCATGACCTCACGGTCTCCTTTTTGGTGGGTTAGTACAAGTAGCAGAATTCCTAGAGTGATGCACAAGCATGAGCCCAGTAAATAACAGAACTTGTATTTATTACTAGAAGAGGGGACAGAGGCAGCTCCCCTGCTGGTGCTACTGACGCCACAAACACTTTTACTTTCCCTCAGCAGGCAGCACACACCTAACTGTGCATTTCCTCTCAGGGCTACTTCCTGAGTCACGGGCCTTCCTGTTTGGGAGGAGCCACAGGCTTTGGGGCTGTGTCGCCCACAGACCCAGCCATCACACTAATTCTGTTACACTGTTCCTCCTCTTGAAAGAGATTCATCCTCACATCAACATAACAAACCACATGATCAACAGAACAAACTATGCAAACACAATCTTTATGACAAACTGGCATGCTGGTATGTTGATTGCTACTTTTAGAGAGGAAATGTCACTTTTGTCATAATTAGGAGTGCTCTAGGGTGGGACCTATTGCTTCCCTGGCAGGAAAAAGATCCCCTTATTTAGTACCATGCTTTAACATTGGAGGGTCTCTTGCTAAATTGGCTACCTGGATCAGTATAACTCTCTTTTTTGCAGTTCCAAATGACTATGCCATCATCAAATCCATACCTTACCAATGTCCCAATCGATGGCTCCAGAATGCTGTCTAGTCTATCATTATTTTCTATACCTTGGCTCAAATTACCCCTTCCACACTTGAGTGGATTATTACATTCTCTACAAGTGTTAACTACATATACCAGTGGCATCATTCCAGAAAATTACAGGGATGTGTTTTCCAATTATAGTACATGTTTTATCCCTCACATTAAGGTTAACTCCATACCTCATCAGAAAATCAGTTCCAACCAATGCCCCTTGATCAGAGTCCTTTTCCACAATGAAAACTCATACCAATTTAAGGTTGTCATTTTCTATAGTGGTTTGCCAAATATCCATTACATTCAGCCTTTGACTATTAACCAGTCTGGCTATCCCAAAGTAGGGCATAAGTTTCAGAATCAATTTGGATCTCACGTAAGACTCCCTCAACCTTCCTGGGCAGATTGATACCACTCCCCATAGCAGCACTCACATAACTTGGTGGCCTAGCATTTGCCAGTAAATAGTTTGTGGCACTGTTCCCTGCACCAGTCCATCCAACATCAATTTTCATCAGTGGACAGTGTGGTTTTAAGTGGCCAGACTGTCCACATTTCCAGCAGGCCTGATCCTCTACAGCATTTGCTAATCCTAATCAGAGCATTGCCTTGTTCCTCTTAACCGAAAATCTGCATGTCTCAAGCTCAGTATCGTTTGTCCCTGTGGAGTTACCTGCTGCCTTTCCATCTAAAACTGTCTGACTTGCCTAATCAGTATTTCCACTGCTTCCTGCAGACTTTTGATTATATTACTGATCCCTCCCCACATAGCTGTGTTCCTGAGCTCCATGACCCTGGATCCTCGCTGCTCCCTCATGCCTTTCTAGCTCATGGATCTGCTCCAGTTCATTTGCTAGCATGCATAGGCGTGCGCAGCACATTTCATTAGGGTGTGCACCCAGGGAGCCCCACCCTAGCCCCGCCCCCACCCTGCCCTAGCCCCGCCCCCATCCACTCCCTCCTACTTCCCGCCCCCAACTGCCCCCCTCAGAACCCCCAACCCCCCCGCTCCTTGTCCCCTGACTGCCCCCTTCTGAGACCCCCCCCACTGTAACTGCCTTCCTAGGACCCTACCCCCTACCTGTCCCCTGACTGCCCCGACCCTTAACCACACCCCTGCCCCCAGACAGACCCCCAGGACTCCCATGCCTATCCAACCGCTTCCCGTCCCCTGACTGTCCCTGAGACCCTCTGGCCCATATCCAACCCGCCCAGCCCAGCCCCCTTACCACGCCGCAGCTCAGAACAGAGTCCCCACCAAATCCCACCCCCTCTTCCCCATCCCATGCCCCTTCCCCACCGCTCCATCTCCTCCGCATCCCACCCCCTTCCTTCCCAAACTGCCTCTTTCCCCCTGCCCCCGCTTCCCCTATCCTCTTCTCTTCCCCATCCCATGCCCCTTCCCCACCACTCCATCTCCTCCCCATCCCACCCCCTTCCTTCCCAAACTGCCTCTTTCCTCCTGCCCCCGCTTCCCCTATCCTCTTCCCCATCCCATGCCTCTTTCCCACAACTCCATCTCCTCCCCATCCCACCCCCTTCTTTCCCCCCTGCCTCTTTTCCCCTGCTCTGCCCCGCCCCACAACTCACTGTTGTACAAAATGAAGGATGGCTCCCAGCACACAGAAGGGAGCTCAACCAGCCCTAGGACGCAGAAGGTGGTGTCCAGCTGCAAAGTCCAGGGAGCTGAGCAGCACCTTCTTTTTTCAGCAGGGCTGCAGCAACTCTGTGTTCACAGAAATGGGGGGGGGGGCAGTGGCGTGACCTTGCATCCCATGTGGCCCCCCACCCCTCACCTCTATTTGGGGGGTAATGCCCCCAAACTATGCCATGAACATTCCCAATCACACACCCCTGTTTCTCCTTCATTTTCTGCAGGGAAGCAAAGAATGCTGCAGGAGGGGGACCTGGGCTGTTTTCATTCCCCCTGGGCCCAAGAGTACCCCACACAGACCCCCACTGCCCAGCACCATCCCCAGAGACCCACTGCCCCCGCCTGCCTGCCCCCTAGCCACACTCACCGGCCTGCTGGGCGGGGGCTATTTGCCTTGCCTGGGCTGAGCCACCGTCACAGCTGGGGTTGGTGGGTGAATCAGAGTGGGAGAGGGCCTGCCCCCCTCATAACTCCCTTGCTTGGGGCCCAGACGAGCCTTCCACCCCATGCTGGCCGAGAATGACCCGGCCCCTGCACTGGTCCCAGGCGGCTCAGCCCCGGGGGGTGGGGCAGGCTGAGGTCTGGTCTATACTACCCGCCTGAATCGGCGGGTAGAAATCGACCTCTCGGGGATCGATTTATCGCGTCCCGTCGGGACGCGACAATCGATCCCCGAATCGGCGCTCTAACTCCACCAGGGGAGGTGGTAGTAAGCGCCGCCGACAAAAAGCCGCAGAAGTCGATTTTGCCGCCGTCCTCACAACGAGGTAAGTCGGCTGTGATACGTCGAATTCAGCTACGCTATTCACGTAGCTGAATTTGCGTATCTTAAATCGACTCCCCCCTGTAGTGTAGATGTAGCCTGAGCAAGAGGAGCTGGAGCAGCTCCCTCCCCCTCCCTGCTGGGGAGGCGCAGTCAGGGAGCTCTAGCACTGCCCCCCCCCCCCCCCCCCCCGCGCCCCCCCCCCCCCCCCCGCTCCTAGCAGCGTCTGGCTCAGCGCGGAGCCATACACACAGCCCCGAGGGAGCACGCAGCCCCGCCCCCCCACAGCTCTGACTGCCCTGCATTAGAGTGTGCACGGGCACACCTGGCACACCCCGTGCGCACGCCTATGATGCTAGCGTGATGTCTTTAGCAAGCATCTGGAGTTTTGCACTCCACAGTTGTAGCTGGACATCCCCCCAGTAGCAATGACGTGGTCTTGCGCTAGGCTGTCCTGTTCTACTCTGTCCCATCCTGGGTAGGCTTTTGCTGCTCAAACATTCTAGAATATATATATTAGTGCCCTTTGTTCTGCCAGTGGGAGATTGATTATCTCAAAGACTTTTATAACTATTCATATGCTGCAAGATGCTGCACTCCACAAAGATGCTTCAAATTGTAGCTGCCAAGACAAAATTTTGACATACTCTAGGGATAGAGTATTTTTAACAGCAGCAGCCTTGTCGTGGACCTTTCTAGAGAAGATTAGACAGAGCCTGACCATAGTCAGGACTAAATGTCATGCCCAACAGTTTGCTAAGGCCTTTACCCTGTTATGGCATTTTCACATGTCCCTATCCCACATTTAGGGATTGTCTATATAGGGAAATTGACTGGAAAAGCTATTGTGGAATAAGCTATTCTGCAATAACTATTACCTAATAGTGCCCTGTGTGGGGACACTATTCCAGAATAAAAGTCAGTGTATTTAAGAAGAATGGGAGTGCACTAATCATGCTGGCATAAAGTGACTTTTATTCCAGAATAGTGTGTGCATATGAGGAGCTATTTTGGTCAATTTTCTGCATGGAGACAACCCCATATATTGGATGAGAAGAAGAGAAGAGAAAAAAAACAATAACCAAACATGAAAACTAGTGACAAAAGGAAGACGAGACTTATTGCCATTCAACGCATGCTCAGTGCTATTATTAATTGTTCTACATTTGATCCTCAGCTCATTGAAATGAATAGAAAGATTGTCATTGACTTCAGTGAGCTTTGGATCAGGCTGTTACATACCACACTGATAGAAAAACCTAAGATGCATAGTCTGCTTGCCATCAGTGGACATAGCCTCAAATAAGAAGTGTACTGTGAGGTTCGCTTTTTTTGTGTATTTACATTTTTAATTCCATTATTATGCAAGTGAAATGTGGATACAAGGAAAAATTCTCCTCTAATACCCTATGCACCGCAACTGAAGTCTTAACAGCATTTTACATGTATGCTGTATGTGAGTGCAAATTTGGCCTAAATAATATAGACTGCAACATGAACAAAACAGAGAGCAGGAGCAAAAATACATCTGGATGAGCAATAGCTTTGCATCTGCTGTAAAATAAATGTAATTCCCATACCTATCATCATCTGAAGCAGGCTAGAACTGAGCTTATATACCAGAGACTCCATGAAGTCCATTAAGAATTAGCTATTGCTATTGATTTTACATGGAAGGTGCTTGGATACTATAGTGATAGGCAACAGTATTAAACCCTTAGTATCTGTCATGTCCTAGGTACTTCAAAGAACTTTACAAAGTATTATGGTTGGATAAAACGGTTACTCACCTTCTCGTAACTGTTGTTTTTCGAGAGGGTTGTTCATGTCCATTCCAATCAGGTGTGTGCATGTGCACATACATGGTAGCCGGAAGATTTTTCCCATAGCAGCAACCATCGGGTCGGCCTGGGTGCCCCCTGGAGTCGCGCCTTTATGGCGCTAAATATAGAGCCCTGCCAACCCACCACCCTGTCAGTTCCTTCTTGACGGCTACTCTGACAGAGGGGTAGGGGAGGGTGGATATTGGAATGGACATGAACAACACATCTTGAAGAACAACAGTTACGAGAACGTGAGTAACCGTTTTTTTTTTTCGAGTGCTTGTTCATGTCCATTCCAATCAGGTGACTCACAAACCCAAGTTCAGGAGGTGGGGTCGGAATTGTCCACTGATTGGAGCACTGCTCTTCCAAAGGCTGCATAATCTCTGGCCTGCTGGGTGATTGCATAGTGCCTGATGAAAGTGTGTATGGAGGATCATGTTGCTGCTCTGCAGATTTCCGGGGTGGGAACCTGCGCCAGGAACGCCGTTGAAGAGGCCTGAGCCCTGGTGGAGTGCGCAGTGATCGGAGGAGCGGGCACCTTCGCCAGACTGTAGCACTCACAGATGCAGGACGTGATCCTTGAGGAAATTTGCTGAGAAGAGATAGGAAGACATTGCATCCTGTCCGTCACATCCATGAATTACTGGACCAACTGTCAGAACGGCTTCATTCTCTCGTTGTAGAAGGCTAGCGTTCTGTGGACATCCAATGAGTGAAGCCTTTGCTCCCTGCCGCTCGAGCAGGGCTGGCTCCAGGCACCAGCTTGCCAAGCAGGTGGTTGGGATGGCCACTCTTGAGAGGGGCGGCACATCCAGCTATTCGGCGGCAATTCGGCAGACGGTCCCTCACTCCCGCTCGGTGCGAAGGACCTCCCGCCGAATTGCTGCCGCAGATCGTGATTGCGGCTTTTTTTTTTTTTTTTTTTTTGCCACTTGGGGTGGCAAAAACCCTGGAGCCGGCCCTGCGCTCGAGTGAGGCTTAAGATGGAATACTGGGAGGAAGATGTCCTGGTTGATGTGAAACTGGGAGACAACCTTCAGGAGGAAAGCCGGGTGGGGCTTGAGCTGAACCTTATCCTTATAGAACATAGTGTAAGGGGTCTCTGATGTCAGGGCCTTGAGCTCAGATACCCTTCTGGCCGAGGGTAACCAGAAACGCTACTTTGTATGAGAGAGAGAGCAGGGAGCACGTCACCAAAGGTTCAAAGAGTGGTCCCATGAGTCTGGAAAGGACCAGATTGAGGTCCCAAGCTGGGACAGGCTGCCGGACATGCAGGTATAGCCTGTTGAGACCTTTAAGGAAACGACTGACCATAGGGTTAGCAAAGACCGAGCGTCCCTCTGCCCCTGGGTGAAAGGCAGAGATGGTGGCCAAATGAACCCTTATTGACGACATGGACAGCTCCTGCTGCTTGAGATGGCAGAGATAATCTAATATAAGTGGCACAGAGGCGAGCGGTGCTGCGCCGACCAGATTGAAAATCTCTTCCACTTTGCAAGGTATGTGGCTCTGTGGAGGGTTTTCTACTGCCAATGACGACTTGTTTAACCTGATCCGAGCAAGAGAGCTCTGTAGGATTCAGCCATGGAGCTTCCACACCGTGAGGTGCAGCAACTCGAGGTTCGGGTATTGGAGATGGCTGTGATACGGAGTTAGTAAGTCCGGGAAGAGCAGCAAGGAGACTGGAACTTCCACCGGACATTTCCAGGAGTGATGAATACCAGTGCTGGTGGGGTCAGGCTGGAGCTATCAATAGCACCGAAGCTTGTTCCCTCCATATCTTGAGGAGCTCCTTGTGAATGAGCGGAATGGGCGGAAAGGCTTACAGTTGATGGCCTCTCCATGGGAGAAGGAACGTGTCCGTGATGGAGCCCGGGCTGTGGTTCAGGAAGGAGCAAAACTGCTGGCATTTCCTGTTGTGTTGCATGGCAAGCAGGTCTATCTGGGGAAAGCCCCACTGATGGAAGATTGAGTTTGCCACGTCCGGGTGAAGGGACCACTCGTGGCCATGGAATGACCTGCTGAGGTAGTCTGCCAACTCGTTCTGACTCCGGGAAGGTACGATGCTTGCAGATGTATTGAGTGCTCTACACAGAAGTCCCACAGCATGAGGGCTTCCTGGCACAGGGGAGAGGAATGTGCACCCCCCTGTTTGTTGATATAGAACATTGCCGTGGTGTTGTCTGTCATAACTGATACACATCTCCCTATTAAGTGGGCTCGGAAAGTCTGGCACGCCAGGAGTACCACTCTCAGCTCTCTGGCATTGATGTGGAGAGCGAGTTGCGCCTGAGACCAGAGGTCTTGTGTTCTGAGTTCTCCCAAATATGCTCCCCAGCTCAGAGCTGATGCATTCATCACTCACAAGAGGGACGGATGAGGGCCGGTGAAGGGGACCCCTGCACCTCCTACTTGTGGGTTAAGCCACCACAGGAAAGAGTCTAATACCAGGTGAGGCAGGATTACTCTCCTGTCCAAACTGTCCCGGACTGGCTGATACACTAACACTAGCCACGACTGAAGAGGTCGAAGTCTGAGTCTGGCATGCTGTACTATGTAGGTACAAGCCGCCATGTGTCCTAGCAGTTTCAGGCAATTCCTTGCTGTAGTGGTGGGAAACTGCCTGAGACTTTGAATGATGTTGTTCAGAGGCCAAAACCTCGCTTCCGGGAGGTATGCCCTGGCCTGTCTCAAATCCAGTACTGCCCCTCTGAACCCTATCCGCTGAACAGGGGCAGAGTCGATTTCTCCATAATGAGAGGAAGGTCCAGTTCATCGAACGTTGTTCTTATAAAGTTGACTTGTGCCTCCGCTTGAGCCCTGGATTGGCCCTTGATCAGCCACTCATCGAGGTATGGGAACACCTGCACCCGTCGCCTGCGCAGGAACACTGCCACGACTGCCATGCACTTGGTGAACACTCGAGGTGCCACCGACAGGCCGAACGGGAAGACAGTGAACTGGTAGTGCGTGCTGTTCACCACAAACCTGAAGTATTTTCTGTGGGATGGAGTTATTGCTATGTGAAAGTACGTGTCCTGCAAGTTGAGGGCAACATACCAGACTCCTGGATCCAAAGAAGGGGTGATAGAGGCCAGAGAGACCAGATAAACTGAGTTTCTTCACAAACCTGTTGGGTTCTCGCAGGTCTAGGATGGGCCTGAGCCCACCCTTGGCTTTCAGTATTAGGAAATACCAGGAATAGAAGCCCTTGTCATTCTGCTCCTGAGGAACCTCTTCCACTGCCCCTAGCAAAAGGAGCAAGTGAACCTCCTGTATAAGGAGTAGCATTCAGTAAGTGTGGGCCCCTTACTGAATAAGGGAGGCAACCTAGTGACAGAGGATGTGGAAAAAGCTAATGTACTCAATGATTTTTTTGCCTCTGTCTTCACAAACAAGGTCAGCTCCCAGACTGCTGCACTGGGCAGCACAATATGGGGAGAAGGTGACCAGCCCTCTGTGGAGAAAGAAGTGGTTCAGGACTATTTAGAAAAACTGGACATGCACAAGTCCATGGGGCCGGATGCGCTGCATCCGAGGGTGCTAAAGGAGTTGGCGGATGAGATTGCAGAGCCATTAGCCATTATTTTTGAAAACTCATGGCGATCGGGGGAGATCCCGGATGACTGGAAAAAGGCTAATGTAGTGCCCATCTTTAAAAAAGGGAAGAAGGAGGATCCGGGGAACTACAGGCCAGTCAGCCTCACCTCAGTCCCTGGAAAAATCATGGAGCAGGTCCTCAAGGAATCAATTATGAAACACTTAGAGGAGAGGAAAGTGATCAGGAACAGTCAGCATGGATTCACCAAGGGGAAGTCGTGCCTGACTAACCTAATTGCCTTCTATGATGAGATAACTGGCTCTGTGGATGAGGGGAAAGCAGTGGATGTGTTATTCCTTGACTTTAGCAAAGCTTTTGATACGGTCTCCCACAGTATTCTTGCTGCCAAGTTAAAGAAGTATGGGCTGGATAAATGGACTGTAAGGTGGATACAAAGCTGGCTAGATTGTCGGGCTCAACGGGTAGTGATCAATGGCTCCATGTCTAGTTGGCAGCCAGTTTCAAGCGGAGTGCCCCAAGGGTCGGTCCTGGGGCCGGTTTTGTTTAATATCTTTATTAATGATCTGGAGGATGCTGTGGACTGCACTCTCAGCAAGTTTGCCGATGACACTAAACTAGGAGGCGTGGTAGATACACTAGAGGGTAGGAATCGGATACAGAGGGACCTAGACAAATTAGAGGATTGGGCCAAAAGAAACCTGATGAGGTTCAACAAGGACAAGTGCAGAGTCCTGCACTTAGGACGGAAGAATCCCATGCACAGCTACAGACTAGGGACCGAATGGCTAGGTAGCAGTTCTGCAGAAAAGGACCTAGGGGTCACAGTGGATGAGATGCTGGATATGAGTCAACAGTGTGCTCTTGTTGCCAAGAAGGCTAACGGCATTTTGGGCTGTATAAGTAGGGGCATTGCCAGCAGATTGAGGGACGTGATCGTTCCCGTTTATTCGACATTGGTGAGGCCTCATCTGGAGTACTGTGTCCAGTTTTGGGCCCCACACGACAAGAAGGATGTGGAAAAATTGGAAAGAGTCCAGCGGAGGGCAACAAAAATGATTAGGGGTCTGGAGCGCATGACTTATGAGGAGAGGCTGAGGGAACTGGGATTGTTTAGTCTCCAGAAGAGAAGAATGAGGGGGGATTTGATAGCAGCCTTCAACTACCTGAAGGGGGGTTCCAAAGAGGATGGAACTTGGCTGTTCTCAATGGTGGCAGATGACAGAACAAGGAGCAATGGTCTCAAGTTGCAGTGGGGGAGGTCTAGGTTGGATATTAGGAAACACAATTTCACTAGGAGGGTGGTGAAGCACTGGAATGCGTTACATAGGGAGATGGTGGAGTCTCCTTCCTTGGAGGTTTTTAAGGCCCAGCTTGACAAAGCCCTGGCTGGGATGATTTAGTTGGGAATTGCTTTGAGCAGGTGTTGGACTAGATGACCTCCTGAGGTCCCTTCCAACCCTGATATTCTATGATTCTATGATTCTATGATACTGCCCCTAGCAAAAGGAGCAAGTGAACCTCCTGTATCAGGAGTAGCTCCTGAGAGGGGTCCCTGAAGAGGGACGGGGAAGGGGGGTGGAAGGGCGGGATGGCACAGAATTGGATGGAGTATCCCTTCGCTACTGTGCGGAGCACCCAACGGTCCAAAGTGATACAGGACCATGCATGGTAGAAAGGGGATAGTCGGGATGAAAGGGTAAGGCAGGGTAGATCCAGTTCTTGCTCTGGTGCATCGTCCTCGATCACACCTTCAAAAGGTCGTTTTGCTGCAACATCCGATTGTCTTCGAATGCTGGAGCTATGGTGGTGCCCGCCAGACCCTCATCTGGTGACAAAGAGGAAGCCCCACAGAACGGCGACTGCACCCTGCCATCTGCACCCAAGAGGTCCTGTGACTCTTGGGGATCCCAGGCAGGTGCCAATGCAGATGGTGCTGTGCTTAGTGCTGTGGCTGTCAGCACTGAACTCGGTGCCAATGTCAGCATCGGCGCCGCTGTCGGTTCTGTTGGTGGTGCGGAAGCCAGCGCCAGTAATAGCGGCGCCACTGAAGCCAAAGCTGGTGCCGAAGCTGGTCCCGAAGCCAGTGCTGGCGACAGTGCCGCAGCCAATGGCTTCGACATCGGTGGTGGTGGCTCAGTGGCTGGTCGCTCAGCCGGTGGAATAAAGGTGGCCGAAGCAATCAAAGTCGCTGCTGAGCGGGATCCTTGGCTCCTTCCCTGGTTCTGGTGAAAGGCCCAGGGAGTCCAGAAGGGCCACTGAGATGGATTCTGCCACTGCAGCAGCCACGGCACCAGGAAAGCCCGTCTCTCTCACCAGGGCCGGTGCAAGAAAGTTTCGTGCCCTAGGCGAAACTTCCACCTCGCGCCCCCCCCCCCCCCCCACCTACCCCACCCCCCCCCCCGGGAGCCCGCCCCCCCCCCCCCCGGGGGCCCCCCCCCCCTGCGGCAGCTAACCCTGCCTGGGGAGACCCCCGCCGCGGCAGCAAACCCCGCCTGGGGAGCCCGCCCCAGCTCACCTCAGCTCCGCCTCCTCCGCTGAGCATGCCGGCGCCACTCTAATTCTCCTCCCCTCGCAGGCTTGCGGCGCCAATTGGAGGAGACTTAAAGCGGGAGCTGTGTGCTCAGCGGAGGAGGCAGAGTGGAGGTGATCTGGGTCGGGGAGCGGTTCCCCTGTGCGCCCCCGCTGTTACTGCGGGCGCCCTCCCCGCGCCCCCCTCGCCCCAGCTCACCTCCACTCCACCTCCTCGCCTCAGTGGGCTTTTAGGTGCCCCCAACCACTAGGCGCCCTAAGCGGCCGCCTAGTTTGCCTAAATGGTTGCACTGGCCCTGTCTCTCACACTGACCTGGACCTCTTGTTCCTGCTCTTATTGGAGCGGTAAGAGTCTTACTCCAACTCCAAAGTCTTTGAAAAGGAAGACCATGGAGGAGCCAAGCCTCGGGGCACCAATCGTCGGGAACTCGGGGACTGACTGGGCTCTCTCTCTGGAGGTGCTGGTGCCAGAGGGTGTCGTGGAGAAGAAGAGCGCCGGGACATCATCACTGGCTTCCCTCTTGATTGCACCTGGGGTCGCAGTGGTGCAGACGGAGACGGAGCATCCTCTGTCCTAGGGGGTGAGAACGGAGCTGTGAGACACAGCAAGTCTTGAGCCGCCTCAAAAGCCTCCGGTGTCGAGGGGAGTGGCAGTTGCTGGCCAGTAGGGTCCAGTGAGTGCGCTGGGCCAGAAATTAACTGCCTTGCCTGGGCAGGAGTCGCTGCAGCCCTGCCCGGGGACCTGGTGCTGTGGCTCTACTGGGATCTCACAGCCGTCAGCGCCTTAGATTTGGCTGGGGGAGAACGCTCCCTCTCCGGCTTCTTTTTTTTCTGAGGCACCAGCAACTGAGACCGGTGCCTGGCCGCTGACTGGCCTCGGGAGGAGCCACACTGGTGCCGAGCATCTCGGGAGGAGTCCTTTCTCAGCACCGGTTCCCAGGATGACGGTGCCCGGGCACTCCACGCTGACGAGGATATGCTGGGTGCGGGATCCCCTGACCCCGGATCTGAGTGGGGGTGAAGAGCTGCCTCCATTAGGAGAACCTTAAGCCGCTGTTCCCTTTCTTTAATAGTTCTGGGATGGAATTTGTGGCAGATCCTACACCGGTCCTTTTGGTGACCTTCCCCTAGGCACCTTAAATAAGAAGCATTGGGGTCACTCTTTGGCATGCGCTTAGCCGTGAAGAACTGTGTACAATAATGGAGATAAAAGCGCTTGCTAAGCAAGGGCTATGGGGCGTTCCAGCTAACAGTCACTGACGGTAAGAAGGAACTGAGGTGGGTGGTGGGTCAGCAGGGCTCTATATTGAGCACCATGAAGGCGCAACTCCAGGGGGCGCCCAGGCCGATCCGATGAATGCTGCTAGGGCAAAAATCTTCTGGCCAGGGCCGGCTCTAACTTTTTTGCCGCCCCAGGCAAAAAAGAAGAGAGCCGCCCTGCCGTACCCAACCCCCAGCCCCGCGCACCACGCCACCCGAAGCCCCGCCCCCCCTCCGAGCACCACCCAAAGCCCCCGCCCCCCCTCTGAGCACCGCACCACCCGAAGCCCCCGCCCCCCCTCCGAGCACCGCGCTGCCCGAAGCCCTGCCCCCCCCGAGCACCACGCCGCCTGAAGCCCCCGCCCTCCCTCCGAGCGCCGCCCGAAGCCCCCGCTCCCCCTCCAAGCACCGCGCCGCCCGAAGCCCCCGCCCCCCCTCTGAGCACAGCGCCACCAAATAAAAAAAAAATAAAATAAAATAAAAAATTGAGCGCCGCCCCACCCCAAGGTGCCGCCCCAAGCACGTGCTTGGTCGGCTGGTGCATGGAGCCGGCCCTGCTTCTGGCTACCGTGCACATGCGCGCGCATACACCTGATTGGAATGGACATGAACAAGCACTCGAAGAAGAACTAGTGGTTAGTTATGACTCCTGGTTGTATTCCTAGCACTACTAATGACATACTATATGACCTCTGACAAGTTATTTTTTTGTTGTTGTCTCAGATTATCTGTAAAAATAATGGGCTACTATTTCGTTAACCTCCTACATGTGTGGTATGCCTTATTTCTGAAGTGTTTTGAGACCCTTTAAAGGAAAGGTGCTATAGAAGTGCAAAGGGTTATAACAATTTCACATATCCAGGCACACAAAAAGATGCAGTCACCTTTTGATACCATATATGTGTGTAAGTTCTATGATATTAATAGACAGTTTGAAAGCTAAGTTTGAGCAGGAAATATACTGGAACCTGTTAAATGTGGCCCCTAGATGTATGGGTCCGATAAAAGAAATGTTAGGATCATAACACTTCCAAACAAAAAATCCATTAGGAAAAGATGCTTTTAATGATCCGAGTTATTTACAGTGCTTATTGTGTAAATATTAGGTTTACGGTCTTCCCAGAATTTCTACATAACCCAGATACTAGTTATTCATTAACTGAATCTAGTAAATAGGTTTTCATTTTGAGATCTGGTGTTTCCAAAATGGAAGAGCGAGCATTTGTCGCACTGCTGGTCATTTCCTCACTTATAGTATTAGCAGAAAATACTGATCACAAGGTATTTAGTTTGTTTGTTACTGAGAGCATGTGTGAGCTGGTCTAACTTTTCAACAGAATGTAAGTGATGAATGAATTTTCAGTTTTCAGTCATGTAATGCAGCTCATTTATGTTGGAACCATTAGCCACTCTGTGTACACATATACACTGTGGTGTGACAAGGACTTTCTTCTGGTCTGTTGAAATGTAAGTAGGAATTAAAGGATTTACAGATTTGTCTGATCACACTTTTCCCTGGAAATGTTAAATATCAATTTGTGTGATCAGTCTTGGAGGGAGACCTATTGGGTCTTGTGGAGTAAGTTCAATGGAGTTGCAACTGCTTACATCAGGGCTGAATTTGGCCCATTAAATTGCTAGCTTCTTTAGAGGAAATAATTAGTTTCCATGGGATGTGAAGGAGGAAGGCAATTCGTTTCTTTTATTACTTTGAAGCTGAAAATGTGTTTAATGTAAAGTCACAAATATATCAAAGGGGTGGGGTAAATGGACTAATTAAAAGTAAGATAAATTTTAGAAAACATGTTTAAATGTTTGTTCTTTATTTCTGATGATAAAATGAACTCCTACATTGGAAAATCTCACAAATTGTTATAAAACAATTTTCCTGTGGAGTGCACCACATGCTGTATTGATGGTTGCTTTTAAAAAAGAAGGTGTGGTTGTGAAAGTTGCCCTTCTGCTTCCTGGGATGCTAGGTATCAGGGAACATTGCAGAGGGGGTGACGTTCTTAGCCTTGTGGCTGGGGGGAGTAAAGAAAAGTTCAGGAATTGCTCTCTAATGATGCCTTCTGGTAGACACTGGCTAAATTCTCTCCTGCATGTGAGATTCATTGGATGGAGGGCAAAGGGAGGTGGATCTGACCAGCACCCTGGTTCTGTGGGTCAGTCTGTGTGCTGGCTGTGGTATGAGTTAGAGCAGTCTTGGGATTGCTCTAACTGAGTGGTTCTCAACCTGCGGCCCATGGGCCACTTGCAGCCCAATCAGCACACAGCTGCGGCCTATGTGACATCCTCAGGGCCATACAGGTAGTATTGGATGTGGCCCACAATGGTAAATAGGTTGAGAATCTCTGCTAACTTATGCCCATTGTGGTGGTCCATACACCATCTGAGGATTGGCACAGCAGAGCTCCACCCTGCTCCTTCCTTTCTCTGACATGACCCTATAACAGGTTGTGTGCGCATTGGGGCAACTGACTATTTACATCAACTGAGAACTCTGCCCTGGCTGGAGGAATTCTCAGCTGGCCAGTTATGACCAGAACCCACCTGAGCTACATAAAGAAGCCAAACAGAAAATGACTCCATCTCATGAAATGATGGAGAAGAGATCTAGAAGGAGAGAGTCCAGGTCTCTTCCATCAAAGGGAAAGTTACTATACAGTGTGATATAAGATGTTTGAAGATGGGAGGCACAGTAAACTCAAGGGGATTTATTTGGGGGCTACTGGGAACCCCCACAAAAATGGCCATAATTATTTTCCTTCTGTTCTTTTGGGGCTTTCTTTTATCCTCTTGTTTTGAATGGAGCTAGAATTGACTCAGCTGGTTTTGTTTTGCCACAGTAACTCTGATTTCTGTGAAGAGTAATAGGTGGAATTTGCTTCAAGTGAGCAGCAAGGCAAGAAGCCAAGGGCCTCAGCATTTGAGAACTGTGACCATCTCACTGCAGCTGCTCTCCTTCGTGTGGTGTTCCATTTAGATCTCTCTGTCACTGACTGTGAATTAAGACAGTACTTATGAGCAGTGGTTGTTGCAATGATGGTGTAGTGCAGTGGGTCTCAACCAGGGGTAGGTGTACCCCTGGAGGTGTGCAGAGGTCTTCCAGGGGGTATTTAACTCATCTAGATCAATGTTTCTCATGGGTGTTGCAGCCCACGGGTGTCATGGGATGGGTTTAGGAGATCGCAAGTGCAGGGCCAGCAAGCAGGGCAATTGCCCAGGGCCGCACAACACAGGGGCCCATGCAAAGCTAAGTTACATGCATCAGTCCCACTGCCTGGGGCTTGGGCTTCAGACAGGCTCAGAAGTGAAAAACAGGCTCAAGTATCACACTGAAATGTAAGTACAATATTTATATTCCAATCAATTTATTTTATAATTATATGGTAAAAATGAGAAGGTAAGCAATTTTTCAGTAATAGTGTGCTGTGACACTTTTGTATTTTTATGTCTGATTTGTAAGCAAGTAGTTTTTAAGTGAGGTGAAATTTGGGGTACTCAAGACAAATCAGACTCCTACAAAGGGGTACAAGTAGTCTGGAAAGGTTGAGAACCACTGGTGTAGTGATAGGATTGTTAATTCTTTAAAAGGTTTGAGCCCTCTAGTGGTGCTCACTGTCTTCCAGAAGCTAGCCAGAGCAACAGTGTGTATACACAGCTGGGCCTTGCATGTTGTATGTATTTGCTAAATACAATTATTTGGACCCCCCTTGCTTGGGTGGTCCTTCATATTGACACAACACTTGCTTTAATTTAGGGACCACAGAGGCTAAGGGGCAGGACAGCAGTGAAACAAAAGGTAATATCCAGCAGCCAAAAGAGAGAGAAAGAGGAGAGATATACCTGTGATTTTTTTCATAATTGTCCCATATGTTTTTATTTGACTGTCATGTTTTTCATGAAGATCCTTTGATGGCTTGGAACACTGTCCAATACCCAGGGCTGGCCTTGCCATGAGGCGAACTGAGGCGTTCGCCTCAGGTGCCAGACTGGGGGGGGCGGGGGCGCGCCACTAGGACCCAGAGTGTAGAAAATTGTGTCTGCTGCTGGTACATATATTCTCTCTGCTCTAGATGCACAGAGATGGTGGAGTGCTGTGCTGGAGGAAGGAGGGCACAAGAGACATAACAGGCAGGCAGGAGAAAAGGTGAGAGGGAATAACAGAAAGCAGTAGGAGCTGCAGGGAGAGAGAGAGGAGGAGGAGCCTCTTATGTACCTCTCTAGCACCCCACTTGAGGAGAACAGGCAGTCAACTGAAGTAGTCGGAGCCAGTTAGGCCCTTAAGACGCTGATATCTTCCCTCACTCAGGCCCTGCTACCAGTCTGCTTATTTGTCCCCTTCAACTGAGTGTTGAGAGCCACTATAGCTGGCACAGAACAGCAGTCATGAGTGAAAGAAGAAAACGCCCCTCTGGGGCAGCATTCAGAAAAAGAAAGCAAGCAAAGGAAGCTTTTCTATCTAAGCAGGAAGGAGCTCTCCTGAGATACATAGACACAAATGTTCACGGTGAGCCTTCCGGCCCCAGTGAGGATGTGAGTGGTGAGGAGATGCCTGATCTTCCAGTTAGTCAGAGTGCAGGTGACCTGGCAGCTACTGCACCATCCATATCTCCATCTGAAATGGATATAACCATGCACATTCCTGAAGAAAAGTGTAGATCAGAGAAGGGTGTGGTGGAGGCGCAAGAAACAGCTGCTGCTGAGTTTAGTTCCTTAAGTCTAGACGATCCAGGACTGTGGACCCACTTGAGCAGTAGCCTGAGGGACTTCCTTGTACTGCCTGGGCCACAGCAAGTGAAAAACTTCATGTTCCCCAAAGACAATGGAAATAGAAGTTTCCATCCAACACATTACTGGGGTGAAATCCCCAATGGTGACAAAGTGGAGAGGCCATGGCTTATGTACTCAAAAACCCAGAATGCTGTATACTGTTTTTGTTGCAAACTCTTCTAGTCTACTGTTCTAGCCAGATTGGGTTCTACAGGAACAAAGGACTGGAAAAATCTGGCTAGAAATCTGGCATGCCATGAGAAGGCAGCAAATCACCAGAGAGCATTTCATAGGTGGAAAGATGAGACTAAGGTTAAAGGCCACCATAGATGATCAGCATCAAGAGAAGATTGCATCAGAGTCTCTTTACTGGCAAAATGTTCTGAAAAGGCTCATTGCCATTGTGAGAATGCTTGCTACCCAAAACCTAGCCTGCGTGGCACTTCAGATCAGCTGTTTGTGCCAAACAATGGAAACTTCCTTAAAATTGTGGAGCTGATGGCTGAGTTTGATGCTGTGCTCTAGGAGCATCTAAGAAAAGTCACCACCCAAGAAATGTACACACACCACTACCTTGGAAAAACAATTCAAAATGAGATCATACAGTTACTGGCAACAAAAGTCAAACAGAAGATTGTGGCAGATCTGAAGTCAGCAAGATATTACTCTGTTATTCTGGACTGCACACCTGACATCAGCCATACGGAACAAATGACTTTAATGGTGCGTTTTGTAATAACAACAGAACCTAGTGAAAATGTCCCTGCAATGGTGACTGTCAAAGAGTATTTTCTAGAATTTATTGACATTGATGATATTACAGGAGCTGGTCTAACAAATGTGCTTCTTAAAAAGCTGGAAGGTACAGGAATTGCAATAACTGACATGAGAGGTCAGAGCTACGATAATGGTGCCAACATGAGAAGAAAGAACAGAGGAGTGCAAACACAGATCTGAAAGTTAAACCCTCGAGCTTTTTTTGTCCCATGCAGTTCTCATTCATTGAATTTGGTGGTCAGTGATGCAGCATCAGCTTTTAGTGAGGCTGCTGAATTTTTTAATGTAATTCAAAGTATCTATGTATTTTTCTCTGCATCAACTCATCGATGGCAAATTTTGAAGGAACATCCTCTCTGACACTGAAACCACTGAGTGCCACATGATGGGAAAGTCGATTGGAGGCAATAAAGCCTGTCAAACACCAAATTGGGAAGATAGATGATGCCATAGTTGCCATTATGGAGGATAATGCTATAACAGGAACTGTTCGTGGGAGAACAGTGGCAGAGGGAAATGGAATCACCAGAAACATACATAACTTCAAATTTCTGTGTGGCTTAGTGTTGTGGCATGACATACTGTTTGAAATAAATGTTGTAAGCAAGAGACTCCAAGGTGTTGACCTTGATATATCTGGAGCAATGGAACAACTGGACAAAGCAAAGTCATGCCTACAGTCTTACCGGTCAGATGAGAGATTTCAAAATGTTCTGAAGAGTGCACAGAAGTTGGCAGAGGAACTTCACACTGAAGCTATTTTCCCACCCCTTCAAGAATACAAGAGTCACTGAAGAAGAAGACATTTTGATTATAAGGCACGGGATAATCCCATAAGAGACCCCAAACAACAATTCAAAGTTGAATTCTTTAACCAGGTGCTCGATTGTGCAATACAGTCAGTTGAAGAACGTTTCATGCAGCTCAAGGAACACAGCAGCATATTTGGGATGTTGTATGATATTCCAAAACTCCTCACTATACCTGAAGAAGACCTACACGAGCAATGCAGGGCACTAGAGATAGTGTTGACACATGAGGACATGCGCGATATTGATTCGAGTGATTTAGGTGGTGAACTGAAAGCCCTTTCAAGATACATTTCAGCAGGCTCAACTCCAAAGGCTGTTCTGGAATATATGTGCACAAATAAGATGACCACCCTCTTTCCAAATGCTTTTGTTGCTCTGCGCATACTTCTAACACTTCCTGTAACAGTTGCCAGTGGAGAACGCAGCTTTTCCAAGCTGAAGTTAATAGAAACACACCTACGCTCCACAATGACACAGGAGAGGCTGGTCGGCATTGCAACCATCTCAATAGAGCATGAGCTGGCCCAGACTGTGGACCTTCAGGAAGAGTTCAAATCTTTGCAACCAAGAAAGCACGGAAAGCACCACTTTGATTATTCAAACAGATAAAAATGCCAGCGTTTACTATGCAGACAAGAAAAGTTACATTTGCTGTTCAGGCGTTTGAAAGTTAAGTGTTACTTAAAATTTTTGAACAAGGCATTTTAAGTTGTTAGTTCTCCTTTATTGGCAGGGCCGGCTCTACTGTTTAGGTCGCCCCAAGCAGCGCGCCGAATTGCCACTGCAGACGGCGGGGGCAGTCCGTGTGCCATTAGGGCAGCACGCGCATTTCCACGGCGGTGGCAATTCGGCGGCAGCTTCTGTCTTCAGCCAGAAGACAGAAGCCGCTGAATTGCCACCGTGGGCAGCTGAACATAGAAGCTGCTGCCGAATTGCCGCTGCCACGGAAACGCGTGTGCCGCCCTAACGGCACATGGACTGCCTCCACCGTCCGCGGTGGCAATTCAGCGCGCTGCTTGGGGCGGCAAAAACACACGGACTGCCGCCCCTTGCAGATTGCCGCCCCAAGCACCTGCTTGGAATGCTGGTGCCTGGAGCCGGCCATGTTTATTGGGGTAGGTAGCAGAGCAGTACCATGAGAGGCGTAGAACAGGAAGAAGGCAGAATTGAGACCTTTCAAAGCTTTGGCCTAAGTGAGGGGGCATGGAGGCATAATTTTAGCTCCCCGCCTCAGGTGCCAAAATGTTGTGGGCAGCCCGGCCAATACCTCCTTGATTACACTTAGTTTGGCTTATTCTTTGAATTCAGTGGCAGCACTTCAGGCAATCTATAGGGGGTAGGGGGGCAGTGCAGGGGAAAGTTTTTAACCCTTTGCTGTTAGGTGGAGCAGACAGGGGTACAGGCACAATTTGTAGTCTGTTTATGACAACAGTGAGTTAATTCATCACAATTTAATTTGTTGATATACGTGATGTACTTTCTAGATGATAGCATGATCATTGCTAGTCATTGTCCCATAACAGTGTGGATTGAAATCTTAATTCGCCAATCGCATTGCTTCCTCCTCCATCCTACAAATATTCTGAAGTTGTTTATCTTGCCAAATATCTTTGTTTGTACACCATTATCTAAGCTGATGTCTACACAGTTCTGGCAACAGCTATAGAACCAGCAAAAGAGGCAACACTTTATTTATTCTTGGGTGTTTTGAATTGCTTTATAGCTGACAGGATGCTGAGCACAACATGTCCTGGGTCTATGATGTTGGCTGACTGCTAAATTGTGGTCAGCATACTGTAAGCTCATCTAACTCAACTGTTCACAATTATGTTCAAATGTGATTAAAACTTGTCATGAAGACATGCCCTTGACTGTGAAGAAACTGACAGCTTTAAAATGGATGCTATGTATTGGTGAGCAAAATATAGAGGTGAATGATTATTTTAATTAGTAATCAACTAGCAGTTTAAAAGATTTGCGGGTTCAGTTTGGAGAAGTAAAAAGATATATCTGCATCCATTTTAGATACTAAACTTTTTATTTTATATGCAATTTTGCTACTAACTCTTAAAGATGCTGTTGGTTGTGATTCAACTTATATTTACAGTCTTATCATGACTCTGCTTATCAAAAAATGCTGTGGCTGCTGAACTCTGACTTAAATCTTTCCATTCATGTTGCGGAAACACTGCCACCCACACACTGACAAATTCTTTTGGATCAGCCTACAGCCCCACATCACATATGTAAAAACATCTTTAATAAAACAATAACATCCCAAGAATTTCCCAGTGGAGCTCCTTGATGAAATTTTCACAGGGAAAGCCTGTTAAGGTAGCTGGGTTGAAGTTGTAAAACAGCAATTTTTTTCTTATCATTATTGGCTTGGAAAGAGTTAAATAGTTTGAAATAGGTGCATTTCAAGGGCACTTTCTGTCTGTGCAAACAGAGAAGACAGCCCACACAGGGCTCTAACCTGCCAAACGTCACATGTGACCAGAAGCTACTGGCCTGCAAAATGTGCAGCTAAGTCCTACTTGAGAGAGAGAGGATTAAAAACAAGGAAGACAGTCTGGCTCTCTGGGCCGAATACTTAAAGGGGCATCAACGGGGTGTCTAATTCTGTAAGCCAAGTCCTCTACTAGTGGTCGGGTCAGGTAGTTGTCCAGCATCATAATCACCCGAGAAGGGAAGAGATTTCAGAATGGCTTATTGTTCAGCTAACGCCCTCTGTGGAATAACTTATGCAGAACAGGCCACAGTTTTATGTACAATAGAATTGGTTATTATGGGGATGTGAATAAAGGGCAAGCTTGATCATGGATTTTGAATGGAAAATAACAGGACTCACTGCTATTGCGAATTGAGTGGAAAATCTTGTAGAGATCATGGTCATCAGCATGACACCTTGTGTGATCCTCAGTTGAAGCCACAGATGATTAATTCTGTTTTGCCTTTTAAAATAGGATCAGTCTGCCTTTTCCATTAGTCTCAGCTCTCTTACCTCAGACAGGAAGCCGACAGCCCACTGCTGCTTCTAGAGAGCTGACTATTACACCCGCCTCTGAACCCCTCACTATTTGATGCTACATTTCATTATGGTGGTAGCTGAATTTCACCACCCTGTCTATTTCAATGTGTTTCTTTTTTTTCCAGAATGCCATTGAAATCTACAGCCTGCATGTGGAATCTACGGTTACATCTCGATTTGCTCATACAGTTATCACCAGCAGACTTGTCAACAAGGTTAATGAATCCCAGGAGGCTGTTTTTGAAGTGGAATTACCTAAGACAGCTTTCATCACTAACTTCAGCATGTAGGCTGTTCTGCTACATCTAATAGTAATAATGTGGGTCTCCGTCTGTGGTGTATTAGAACATCAGTGCACCTTTCTGATGATACACTGAGTGTAACATTGTGAAAAACCAGGTGTGGGCTGCAGACTGAAAAAGTTGAGAATGAAAGTTGGATATAATACAGTGATGTTCAATAAATGAGCCTGCCTGCTGTGCAAGGTTTTTTATATCCTTGCAAGATGGCATATTTTATTGCAGAAATTTCAAGAGGTCAGTGCTGCTTGATATTCCTGCTGCATGACCTCTAACCTCATCAAAGGGTGTCTGAGTGTGTAGGCACAAAGACAATGACACCATGGCTCCCTAGTGAGCTATGATGATTGGAGGGAGGTGAGACGTAAGGGCTTCCTCTGCCCCGACAACCACAGGGCATCGTATTCCCCCTTCCTCTTCCACAGACCAGCAAAGCCCACCTCTTCGTTTTAATATTTTAAAACATTTTAGGTCAATTGATGGAGAAACATATCCAGGAACAATAAAGGAGAAAGCATCTGCACAAGAGCAATATGACATTGCGGTTTCACATGGTCAAAGTGCCGGCCTTGTCAAGTAAGCAGCAGTTCTGATTCACTATTATTTCCTCTGATTTTCAGTTTCAATATTATAGATTGAGTTAAACTGCATTGAAACTAATGCATTCAGAAGAAATGTATGAAGCAATTGAGATCCCTTATGGAATAGATAGCTGAAACAATTGAATAGGGGGCTCTGTCCAAAACAAAGCCACATGCAGGACTGGAGTAGGAGTTAATCCTGCAGAGGTGAGGGAGGTCTACTGTGATCTGATAAACTCAGAGGCAGGAGATTGGATTGGGGGGGGGCGGGGGTGAAGCAGCACGAAACACCACAGAAACAGACTAAGGCTTTGTCTACACTACACAGCTTTTAGTGAAACAGCCATGTCGACACAGCCATGTTGCTAAAAGTTGGGCAGCGTAGCCGCTGTTTGTTGGCACTTTTGCCAACAAAATACTTCCACCCCCAACGAGCGGCGTTCACGTTGTCGACAGGGGAACACTCCTACCAACAACGCACTATTCACACTGACACTTGCCGCGGCAAAACTTTTGTCTTTTTTGGAGGGGGAAGGGTTTAGCACCTCTGAATAACAAAAGTTTTGTTGCTCAATTGCCAGTGTAGACATAGCCTAAGGTTCTGTCTACAGTAGAGACCTTAGAGTGGCACAGCTGTACCGATGCAGCTGCACCAGTGTAAGATCTCTCATGTAGCCCTCTAGGCTGATGGGAGAGATCTCTCCTGTCCAGGGCCGGCTCCAGCGTTTTTGCCACCCCAAGCGCCAAAAAAAAAGCAAAAAAAAAAAAAAGCCGTGATCAGATTGGCGGCACTTTGACGGCAGCTCTACCGCCACCTCTGAATTCTTCAACGGCAGGTCCTTCCCTCCGAGAGTGACCAAGGGCCCCGCCGCCAAATTGCTGCCAAAGACCCAGATATGCCGCCCCCTTCCATGGGCCGCCCCAAGCACCTGCTTGCTGCGCTGGTGCCTGGAGCCGGCCCTGCTCCTGTCATCAGAATTAAACTACCTCCAACATGCTCTCTGTATGTGTGTATATATATCTCCTCAATATATGTTTCACTCTATATGCATCCGAAGAAGTGGGTTGTAGCCCACGAAAGCTTATGCTCTAATAAATTTGTTAGTCTCTAAGGTGCCACAAGTACTCCTGTTCTTTTTGCGGATACAGACTAACACGGCTGCTACTCTGATACCTCCAACAAGTGGCAGTAGCTAGGCATACTACCACTTATGCCAGCAAAAGTTATGTCACTCAGGGGAGTGTTTTATTCACATCCCGGAGCGACATAAGTTTTGCCAACATAGGTGGTAGTGTAGACATGGCCTCAGAGAATGAACAGAATGCCAAGGAGATGGCAAAACAAGCTCTGGGTACATAGCCCTAAGAAAAAGCCTAGAGAGAGCTTTTGGAGGCTAAGTACTGGCTTGGAAAGTTGAGCAAAGGAAATATCTCCAGCTGTTTGATTTCCCCCTGAGTTCAAGGAAACAGGACTTAGTGCATTATTTGTAAATAAACAGGATTGCATCAAAGAAATACACAGGGCCGGCTCTAGGCACCAGCAAAACAAGCTGGTGCTTGGGGCGGCACATTTTTAGGGGC
>NW_020664583.1:7342218-7362450 GCF_002925995.2 Terrapene triunguis
TCCAGTTATTCAATCCTACCGCCACTGGCATTAATTCCAACCACCAGTGCCTCTAGGTTTCTACTACAAATCTAAACTCATCTCCTACATATAGAATAGATACTGTACACTAAAAACTTTGAAATGGTAAGTAACTCTCCGTGGGATGTGAACAAGTCTTATTTACATTAAATAAAGTGACCTCTCTCTCCTTGGCTGTGCCACTTGACCACTCTTTAACCCAGACAAATGGAAACGTTGGCAACATCCCCTGAAAATATCACAGTAAAAAGCTAAATGTCAATTTTACTTATTTTCAGAACCACTGGAAGGAAACTAGAGCAGTTTCATGTTTCAGTCAACGTTGCATCAGACAGTAAGGTTACCTTTGAGCTGATATATGAGGAGTTGTTGAAGCGACAGCTGGGGAGGTATGAATTGTTATTTAAGGTCAGACCCAAGCAGCTTGTTAAACACTTTCAGGTAAGCTACACCTAGAGGCTTTAGGAATAAATGCCGCTACCTTGTTTGGGCAACCCTGCAGCTGCCAAATGACGCTAACCTATTTTCCTTCTTTCCTTCAGATTGATGTCCACATCTTTGAACCCCAGGGTATAAACTTCCTGGAAACTGACAGCACCTTTATGACAAATGAGTTAACTGAAGCTCTTACAAAGGTGCAGAATGAGACCAAGGTAAAACATCATCAGGAAAATTATATTAAAGCTAATGTTAAAAAAAGTATATAATACATAGGTTGGGAAAAGCGTGTCTGTACATCTGGGTATAGTGCTTAGATTATCCACAAATATAAAGTTAGTTTTTAAAAGTCACATGATACCTAGAGTACATAATCAGCAATAACCCAAATTTAGGTGAATAGATTTAAGAATACAGTTTAGATATTAGAATCCGAATACTTGGGTACATCACTCATGAAAAGTTGTACAGAGATTTGGTTGTGGAAAGCAAAATATATCAATGAGTGAAGATTGTCCTCAGTAATTGAGAATTAGGTTGGTTGTCCATTTAGAAAATACAATCCATGAGGAAAGTATTTGTTACTTTCCTGACTGCGCTTCTCATCGGCACTCCAGCTCATTCCTCCTGGTATTGCCAATGTCCAGTTATGTGTTCTATGTAGATGTCCCTCGACCACCTGATGGCATCCGACACCATGAGTTGCCACATCAGCTGAGCGTAGCGTTGACTGATTCCACATTCTCTCAGCACTCGCTCGTTACTGGGGTTGCATGCCCCTAAGGCTCTGATGATCAGTGCATGTGTCTGGACCTGGTAACCCTTAGCTCTCAAGGTTTCGGCCAGACGGGCATATTTCTCTACCTTTCAAGTAATGCTAATGGGAATTTATCTGTTATTGTTAGTTGCTATTTATTTTTGTGATTAATCTTAGTTTAGTTGCTTTTGTGTTTAATTTTCAGGCTCATATTTTATTTAAACCAACAATAGTTCAACAAAAGAAGAGTCCTGAACTTGAGGAAACTCTCCTAGATGGAGACTTTATCATACGTTACGATGTTAAAAGGAGTGTCAGTGCAGGAGATATACAGGTAACAAATATACGTCTGGAAGTGCAAATGAGAGAGATCATCATGGGTTGATAGATTCTGAAAGGGCTATAGTACAATTAAAAAGTGCAGTCATCAATCCAGAGTGAGGTGGAGTTGAAGGTAATCAGTAAACCCAGAAAGCACCATCCATTGACAAATTAGTCTTATATTGCATCATGCTCTTTTTCTGTAAAGGGGATTTTCAAATGCTGGCAGACCTAAGGATTACTTGCCAGTCTTTGTTGTAAATGAGATTAGCTGAATTTGATTTAGACAATTGTTAAACAGTAATTACTTGTGTATATACTACATTTATCTCTATTTACGTTGTAAAACAATTTTAATAAGATTTTTGTTATAAAAGAACAGATCTGTTTAAAAAGTTTGTGGATCAACACATGCCCTTGTAACAGGGCAGGGCACTCACCAGTGTCATGCCTCCTGCTGGTCAGTCTGGGAATTAGTTCATCCAGCTCAGGAGTGCCCTCTTCTGGCCGGTTTCTCCCCTGCCCTTACCTGTCCCTCTGCAGTCCCTTTATCTCCACCAGATCAGGCCCAGCATCCCTCCCGGACCACAGTGCCCCTTACCTTGGGGTGCTGCCCCACGGCAGTGTCCCCACACTCTGGGTCTCCCCTCCCCAGGGAGCCCCCAACCCCCTATACCCACCTTGCCTCAGTGGCTACTGCCACTCGTCATCTAGCCCCTTCTCTCAGGGGCAAACTGCAGTCTGAAATGGCCACTCATCACTGGCAAGGGGGTTGGACCGGCTGCCTTTTTTTGCCCTGGCTGCCTCCCTGCAGCCCTAATACCTCCTCAGGCCTTTGCCACAAGGCCTCAGCCTGGGAGGTCGCCAGGCCAGGGCTCCCCAGCTCAGCCTGCCCTTTCCCAGTACTGCTCTGTCCAAGGTACCCCTGTCTCTACCAGGCAACTAGGTCCTTCTTGCTCCACTGCTGGAGCAAGACTCACTTCCTTCTCCCCAATAGTGTTGCTAACAACCTCTTGGATTATTAATACAAAATGTTAAAAACTTAATTTACATTTAATCATTTTTATTGTTTTGTTTACTCTGCTTTTTTTAAGTCAGGACAATGAAAATTGACTAGTCAATTTCAATTTTATTTCTAGTCAGTTTCATTTTCTGTTTTTTCTGTGTTTGCAGGATACTGTAAAATTTAGGTTGCAAACACCATAGGGTAATGTTATTTCTTTCAAAACGAATCTTTTTTATTGAATGTTTTGAAAGAGAAGTCTAAGGAAACCTATTCTTTGATGTTGGGTTTTGTAAAAGTTTGTTTTGACAAAGCTTAGATGTTTGACCTTAATTGTCCTGATAAAATTCTGTTTATGATGGAAGAGCACCCTTCTTAAGAATTGCATAGTCCCATTGAGTGTAGTAGAGAAAACAGGATATGATTGTCTTTTGAATTACACTATACAGATGGTGGTGTTTTTCTTTAAAACTTATGTATCAACAATTATTTTGAGGAAATACAGTTTGGATTTGTCTAGAAGACTAGTAAGCGGATGATGGATCTGATCCTGTGGCTGTGTCACAATAATGCAAGATGTAAATTATATGTATTAACTTTTTTGTGTTTCAGATCGTAAATGGGTATTTCGTGCATTACTTTGCACCTAATGAAATGCCAACATTTCCCAAAAATGTCATCTTTGTTGTAGATCAAAGTGGCTCTATGTCAGGCAGAAAAATTGAACAGGTAACTCACTTCTTAAATACAGAATTACATTTGTATATTTATTCACAGTGTCTGTGCTATTGTATAAATAAAAGCTGATGACTCCACTGTAATTTCTAAAGGTGCTTCATATACCAGCAGCACTATCTCACTCTAGGAAATAACAGTGACGTTCAGTTTTAAAACTCATGCTACTCCTGTAGACATGCAACATTTTCAGAGGCTAGAAGCCATCTTGCTCTTGGAAATATGCACATGCAACTTTATTAACTTGATAATTTTAAAGTTTAACCCCTTCCTAACATGGCTGTTGTTATAGATATCTCATCTTAATAAAGTTCTAGCTTTCTAACTTAGTTGTTCGCATATGAAAAATTTTGCTTTAGTTTTTTTGTTTTCTTTTAATAAAAGTGGGAACAAATAAGATCACAGTGGAATGAAGCCAGTGGAAGTTTTACTCATTGACTTCACTGGGAGCAGAACTGGGCTTCAGTAGAGTATTTGCACCAGTAACAGTTACAAGATTAGGTCACCTGCAATGGCCTCAAATTGAAAGACAAAGTTACTATGGAGTCCTAACAAATGCCCTGATCCTCCACCTCATATTCCACTTTTCAAAGCCATTCCACCCTAGCCTCGGTGACCAGTCCTTGAAACAAACAGTGTTACAGTGACTTCCTTCTTCTCCTCCTTCTCCAGAATAAGTTACTGAAATGGTTGTGTAAGTTTTGCATATTTTAGGACCCAATCCTTTTAGCCGTTACTCAAGTGAATAAACACATAGGGCCAAATACAGTAGGTGCAACTTCACTGATTTACACCAGGGCTGGTTATGGCCCATGCTTTTTACTGTAAAGATGATCAGAGAGAAGAACAATTTGCATAATGAAGTGATAATGGCACTGTCACAGAAGTTGGTGTTTAGCTGTGCAGTACTGCCAACCCAAAAAGTAAAAAAAAAAAAAAAAAATGAGTCAACCCCCTAAAATTATGAAACTGGCTTAAAATTATAAATTTAAAAAATTGGGGTTCTTTTTATTTGCCTTCTGATTTCTGAAGCTTTACTAAGTTCACTCACTTCATGTTTTCAAGCTTTAATTTTTCCACAACCATGGGAATTAGAAATTGTTTTAAAATGGAAGCTGAGATTCTCTTGCAGTGTCTTGATTCCAGCAGCTGGGAGTTAAGAACAACATCAAATATGATGAGACTTGCAATAAAATTGCAAGAGTTGGCAAAACTAGATGTGTACAAGGAAAGTTTAGATTATGTCTCTAATGTATCCTTGTCCTAAGGGTTGGATTTACATATCAAGAGATTCTTCCTTATTCAACTATATATGAGCCGAAGTTTATAAATTTGAAGCCGCTGACAAAGTGAATTACAACATTTGCACTCGGGTGTATAACACAAACAAATATTGTACTTGTAATATGTTACATTCTTCTGAAGAGAAACCTCATTATTTAAAATAAACTATGCAGCAAAAATAAAGGTATCTTAATAAGCTGCAGCTCCATTTTAAATTCAAATTCTGATAAAATACACTTTCCCCCCACTTTTTAACAGACAAGAGATGCCCTCCTGAAGATTTTGGAAGACCTCAGACCTGAAGATCATTTTAGTTTAATAACCTTTAATAGCCTGGTTACTGAATGGAAGAATACTTTGTTACAAGCAACTGGACAAAATGTGGAAAGTGCTAAAAGATATGTTAAAACTGTTATGGCTCGTGGAGGTAAAGATGATATCTAAATACTTTTAAACATAGACATTCACCACAGAGTATGTGAAATAACTCCTAGAACAAACTGTTGTTATTAATTTATGTTATATGGCACTTTTCAGAACAAATAAGATATGATACCTGTCTCAAAGAGTTTACACACTAATTTTAAACAGGAAGTACTAGTTATTTTTTAACAAATACTAGGGATGAAAAGGGACAAGAAGACTGGTTACATTAATAAGATCAACTGGCAAGTAAACTGTTATATGCACATATACAGATGTCCCACTACAGTTATGAAATGTAAGGTGTAAGGGAGTTTTTCCTTTTTATATATGTGATTGTTTATAATTGAGCTCGTTGAAAATTTTCCAGTAGAACATTTTTCCTCAGAAAAGGCCAATATGTCAAAATTGAAATGTTCACAATATTTAATTTAAAAATAATTTAAATGAACTGTTCTGATAAGGTTCACCTTATTAGAATGGAATGTTTCAATTTTCCATTTTGAAAGAACTTTTAAAGGTATATTTTATTTTCTATAACATTATAATATATAATAAAATTTTAAAAAATAAAGTCAATCTAAATGCAACATTTCAATTGACTTGAAACAGAAATTTTTCAAAAAGTTGGTTTCAAAGGAAATTTGGAAAATTGATGTTTTGTTCTGATTTGCAACAAAAAACAAATTTGAAAATCACAGAATTTTCTGTAAAATGGAAATTCCAGTTCTCATACAGCTCTATTTTATAAGCAAAAGGCTAATATAACCATTAGTGAACAGTGATGCCCAAAAGTTTATTTTACTTTCTATTCTTCTGCTATTAATTTTGTTTTACACTTGATTGAATGTTCAGGCCTCAGCATTTGATATCAATGTAGACCATCAGTGAGCGGCACAATCCTTAGACTCCTCAAATGAATCCAAGTAACATTTCTTAAATTCTGGTCTCACAGATACTGGTAGTTATTTTATATGGATCTGCTGAAACTCTAAAAAAGGGCCCCTGTCTATGTTCCTCTTCACAGAATACCCCAGAATAACTAATGTACAATTCAATATAACCCATCATTAGCAAACCAAGTAACTTAAAAGCTCAAATCATCCTCTCTCTCTAAAAATTCACCACCTTTTATAATTTTTTTAAATCCAGTCAAATGCCTCTTTAAAACTGAGGTGAACTGATTGGGTTCTTTTGATTGTTTTTAGATGTAGAATCGTGTGTATTTTCTCTGTTGCAGGAACAGATATCAACAATGCCCTACTGACTGCAGCAAATACACTGGATAAGGCCAACTATGCTGAGATATTGCAAGCACACAGCATTTCCATGATAATTTTGCTGACAGATGGTCAACCCACTGTTGGTAAGTTAATCACAATAAGGCAATTCCCCTCCCCTAATTATGCATCTTTTACGTTGACATTCTGGTAGTTGTTGTACATGGTCTGTATACTAGAAAACTCACGCCCAGGAGTGGGATGGAAGTTCTCACCTATTCTTGGTCCACTCAAAATCTGGAGAGAGGCTACTTCTACAAACTATACATGAAAGGAACATGGAAAGAGCTGAACTTGAGATGGTGGCAATAATCTGCATGTTTGAGCGTACACCCTTTGACAAGAAACACAATCTAAACACAATCCCTTGTGCAATTTACAGTCTTTGAGAGGTGAGGCAGGCTAGCTGTGTATGGTTGAAACCTGAAGGCAACATACCTAAAGCTAAACCATGGGCACACATCAGTGCTGTGTTTGTGTACTACATGTGTGCATCCTTTTGGGCTTAGGTTACAACACTTTCTCCTCACTTCCCAAAATCTGACTGTATATTTTAATAGTACCTTTTATTCTGTAATCTTTTGTGAATTTTGATCTTAATTAGCAACTCACTGTGATATCACAAGATGGGATTATGATGTGAGAAAGTAATTAAACAGCTAATTCTGATGACACAATTAAGCAATTATGACATGTGAGAAACATGCACCAAATTCAGATGAGTCCCTAAGAAACAAAATATTCTGTTTTCATGCTAATTTCCTTAAGCAACTAGAAAAGAAAACACTGAAATCGCAGGCCCTGAAATGAGCAGAATTGTTTCTGAACAAAGATTTTCAAAGTTTTGCATGAAGCATCTGCTTCTTTTCAATGACTGCAAAATAGAGTCAACCCATGACCCCTGTATATGCAAAACCCATAAGTGGTAGGCCTGTCTACTAACTCTCACAATCCAAATGACTTTTTTTTTAACTAAAAACAAAATTAAAAGATTAAAAAGATGGGGAAATTACCTTTGTCCCATAATATTACTACATAAATTAAGATAGTGCTGGTCTAGTAGTTAAAGCAGGAGACTGGGAGTCTGAAGACCTTAATTCTGTTCCTGACTCATCATGTGACACTAAATCAATGGGATTGCTCACATGAGGAGAAGTTCCAGGATTGGCCCTTAGTGATTTTGAATATCGTGTTGTATGAAAAGCTTCAATCCAGTGACCACAGTGATGGCTAAATGGGGGCAGTTAGAGAACCAATGAAGTTTTTAAATCACAGTTCATCTGGATTGCCTATGAGCTAATTTATTTTCTCTCTATATAAATATATATGTATAATTTCTGTTAATGACTTCCATCTCCATCCCTGTGCCTCCATCTTTAATTGTTTGTATTGTAGCTGTCCAACTCAATTTGTAAGTTCCTTGAGACAGAGACTTGTCTAACCCATGTATTTTGTAAAACACTGTATGTAACTGGAGTGATCTGAATAATAGTAATAGGTGTTTCATGAGTGTATTAGGTGGAGAATTAGACCCAGTTGCTGAGAAAGCAGAGTGGTATTTTCATCCTCAACTAAGCAGAATTCAACAACTTATTTTTTTTAACGTTTCACTTTGAATTATTTGTAAGACTTTTGAAGCAAAAATTTCAGTACATCTCATTGCTGTCTTTCTATATTTAAAAAAAAAACCCTCTCTCTCTCTTTCTCTGTATATATACACAAACACATATTGTTTCTCTCTCTCTCTCTCATTCACACACACTGTATTTTCATTTTTTTAATAATAGGTGTTCAAGATGTTGAAATAATTCAACAAAATATACAGAAGGCTATCAAAGGAAAATATGTCCTCTATTGCCTTGGCTTTGGTTTTGATGTCAGTTACAAGTTCCTTGAGAAGATGGCCCTAGATAATGGAGGAATAGCTCGTCGTATATACGAGGACTCTGATTCAGATTTGCAGCTCCAGGTAGGGTTCTGTTCATAATTTAGGAAACATATTAAATAGTGACTCTGGCCTATTTAAATCAACTAAAGGCATGCCATGAAACTCTTAACTGTGAGACCAACACAAATGAAAACCTTTGTGGGCTCTCAAAGAGAGCAAAAAGTTGTATCTGTTTTCTCCTCAAATTTTGTGTCCAAATGAAAGGCCAGTTTTTAGAGTGAACGAAAACGTTTGTGGCATACACAGGGCCAAATCTTGAAATTCTCTCATCTCTCCTGGGCAAATGAGTGAAAAATTATAATTTTGTGTGAAGAGATGAAATCTGTCATTTAGTGTTACTGAAAGATACATTCTCTAATAGAAATGATTCTGTAGAAATTTTGATTCCTGGTTCAGATTTTTTAGTTTTACTTATTTCTGTTTCTAAAACAAAAAAGATAACTATCCAAAACTCTAGGCATCCAGCCTGTAATTGGATACACAGCACAGGAGCACATTGGTCAAGCTCAACTATAAACTTTCACCAATAAACTGACCTGAAAGTTTTCTGAATGTTTGAAAAAGTTTGATCCATCCCCCTCTCCATATGCCTTTATTTTTTAGTTCTGGATGGATACTGAAGTACCAAATTACCATGAAAAATATAGCTTATGTGGAATTGCTTGTCTGATCAGAAAAATAGCTTCACTAACCCTTGCCAAAAAGGCTTATTTTGTGAAGTTTCCATTATGCATCTCCAAGTGAATCAGATATGTGTTTGTGTTTCTGTGTGCCCATCTGAACTGAACCTTGGAGCCTATTGAAGTTCCCCCTCATCACTAGTCAGAATGTGAAATGTAGTCACCCTTAAATCCTGGAATTAAAGTAGCACACCGGTGAAACAGAATTTGTGATGCCACAGGTAATCCACCAGATTCCCTGTGTCGCTATCCACGGAAATCCAAATCCAGTGTAAATCCAGTCACATATGCTAATAGACTAGGCAGAGTATAAAGGGAGTTCCTAATATAGTTTTGTAGGAAGAGAAAAATAAACACCAGGCCTTTTGAGATGTGTTTAAATATTTGACAGGTTACTTACTTAGAGTTAGTTATACAATCACTTGGTCTCTCTCTCTGTAGAGCTTTTATCAAGAAGTGGCTACTCCCATATTAAAGGATATTGAAATACAGTATCCAGAAAATTCCATCCTGGAATTAACTCAGAACAGTTTCAAACTGTTTTTTGATGGTTCTGAAATTGTGGTAGCTGGAAGAATTGACAATGAACTTGACGTTTTGCCAGTGGAAATTCAAGCTCAGTCAGTAAGTACTTATAAGTCCTGAGAGTTTTCTACACAAAGAGAAATTTGTACATATACTGTAAGGGGCATATTCTTGAAATTTCCATGGTCTCTTCTGTACATCAATAAAACTTTTTTTAAAAATATCTTGTATATATTTTATGTTCACCTCTGCTTCTGATATGTACAGACCAGAGAGAGGTTCTGTTGGTCCATAAAGTATCACCACATGTTCTAAACAGTGGTTTATTTATAAAGAATAGTTTGGGAAGAAGAAATGTCAGATATGAGTATAATTAAATAGTGTAATCACTAATGTGGCACAAATAGAGCATCTATTATGTCCTATTAGCTGTTCCTTCTTTTAGTCTTCCTGGAGCTTCTGAAAGTTATTCAGTTATGACTAGAAATTATTTCATGGGTATTTGAGATCTAAGTTGTTATATTCCATTGAGGCATATATCTTGTTAAAATATCATTTTAATTAATCATGTAAAGAGTGAGATTTTTTGATAATTCCGGCAGCTAAACTGAGAATAAGGTAACACCCATCTACTACGGAATGTAGCTCTCTGATGGTATGTATTGACTTATTATAACTAATTGAATTTAAATAATTTAACACTGGTGCACTTTAAATATGGCAGGGCAGTTTTATTGTAAATATTGTAAGCAGCTGCCTGCTATCCAAACACTAAGAAATTTCATTGGGGAAAAAGTATCCTATAGCTGACATCAATTTTTTTTGCTTGGTCTTTTCAGGATCTTTTAAATATATTATTTTTGAACTGGGTAAGGTCTTGAAACTTAAAAATATGATTGTCTTTAAATTGTCTCTTGAGGGTCAATCTCTCTCTCTCTCTCTCTCAGCATACTAGTAACCTGATTTTTAAGGAGGAAGCAAATGTAAGAGAAAAGGAGAAAGTATTTCAACATCAGAAGTACATTTTTGGAAATTTCATTGAGAGATTGTGGGCTTACTTAACCATTCAACAGCTGCTAGAAAAATCGTAAGCTAATAAGCTAATAAAATCCTCATGTTGTGTATTATGAATTTATAAACTTCTTCATAAAAACATACCATAGATTCTTTATTCACATGATGGGAAAGGAAAGTGTGAATATTCCTGCACATAGCCTTAAAAATATACCCAGTGAAAAGAATACTTCAGGACTGTATAATAATGATCCAATACTTTGCAGTTTGACAGTGTTATATGCTGCTGTGTTTTGGATTATTATTGTGAAATGCTATAGTATTTATTTATATGGACTATATTGAGCTTCCATAGTACAGTCAAGTATATATCTAGTGTAGGTGGTGTAGGTGTTGCCAACTACAAATGATTGAGGGATGTCCATAAATCATGCATTTTCAAGGTCCACTTGTATGTTTACTTGTAATTACAGAGGCCCTGACACAGCAAACACATGAGCATGGGCATAATTGTATAGGCATGAATATTTGAGTTATTCTAATGGGACTACTCATATTTAAAGTTACTAGAAAATCCCTAGGAGAAAGTTTGAGGACCCCTAACTAGTAGTCAGCTGAAAAGTTCACTTTATTTTTTTAAGTCATGAATGCCGACATTAGTATTTCAGCTCAAGAGGAACAGCAGAAAAACATGCAGGTGGCCCGAGCTTTGGAGCTATCTATGAAGTACAGTTTTGTTACACCTCTCACTTCCATGGTGGTCACCAAACCTGATGATCAACAGAAACTCCAGCTGGCAAACAAACCAGCTGAATCTGGTAAATTCAATTTGGAATGATCCTATTTCAGTTACAAACAATACAATCAATAGTTGCAGATCCATTATCTCCATGATCTAATTTTTGGTGGCAATGATGTAAACCAGGTTACACACTGCAAGTCTAATTTCAGACTACTATTTAAATGCAGGGGGAATAGTAAATAAGTAGTTAATTACATGAATTAATACTGAGCAAATGCTTATTGCTGAAGTTCCTTCCCTGCCCACTTCGAGAAAATCTTGCTCATTTCTCTCTCTGATTAAACTGAAACTAGTAAATAAAGAGCAGAGGCTAGAAAGAATGTCACTTCTTATAGGGCTTTTGTCTACTACATCTACAATCTCTTAAAACAAATTCTTTACCATGGTATTCAGACAATGAACCCCTCCTATTTCCCCCAAATTTCCTGTTTACTAAAACACATTTGAGTACATCAGCAACTGGTGGTTGAAGCTATGATCCTAATCTGTCATCACTCCTCTGTCTAGATAATGAGAAGTCAAGATTTACTGGATTTTCAGGTAAGCGATCTCAGCTCTTCAAGTAATTTTTCCTTAATTGGCCGAGCTTTTGAGGCCTTCCACGCAACTTCATAGCATTTCTCTGGGCTTGTCTACATGGGGAAGCACAGGAAAATTAGTCTGTCTATAAAGTGTTAACTTTTGAATGCTGCATCTGATTAATTTCAAAATTTCAAAGAATGTTCTAGGCATGAATGAGCACAGACATACTGATATGGGGGAAAACTGGAAAACCAGAAGAGGGAAAACGGGGGACACATGGAGCTCCTGCCATCTGTTTAGTAGAGCCGCAGTTTAAGGCACTTCTGCAGCTGTCTATAGGTCAAAGACCTGGTTGATGGTGCCCATCTTTAACATCATCCAGCATAACAACACCCACGCATGTGGAGGAAAATAGCAGACCCTGGCAATCTGACATGATGATAAGAGACTCTCTCCAGGGGGCAACAGGGGAACACAGAGCCTGGCATGAGAGAGTGGGGCATTCCAGAGAGTCCTGGAAATAAAGGAGGATGAGGAGGTGGCAGACAGGGAGCTTCCAGGGGAAGAATGGAGGGATGCAAGGAAGCATTGGGGGATGCAATGAGGTTGGCCTACAGAAGCAACGAAGTGTGGATTCCCCTTGTAGTTTCTAGAGACACATGAATAGGCTCAGATTTGGTCCTATTAGCTGTGAAATATTAAAATGAGGTTTTGTCTTTTATTTGAGGAAACATTTTGATACTGGGAAATGTATAATTGAAATAGGGGTAAAATGTGAACTATGAACAACAGAAGGCAGCAACCTCCACATAGGGAGTGGTGAGAATAATCTAGCCCCCAAAGTAGGAAGTCTCTCTTTCTAGTGCTTTTAGAGCTGGTCCTGTAGCCTTTACTCATATGAATATTAACAAGAGTTAAAAAAGCTTTTGAAGTGATAAATGGTATTGACTGTATTTTCTGCCACCAGGTAACAAACTCTCAAAAAGCCATATAACGAAAGCCTTAAGTTTCAGAAGGCCTCATGATGAGAGTATGTGTAAGTTATCTTACTTTTCCAACTACTGAGATTATTTCTTTAAATAATAATCTAAAGTATTCAAACATTTAAATCTCATGTTAGTGATTCTGATTGTAGTGAAAAATTAGATATATATTTTGTTCTAAGATCTTAGCCCGTTTGTATTAAAAACAGTTTAAAAGTTCTCTGAAAGTTGCATGTTTCAAATGAAAACTGGGGGTTTGCTAGCACATAAAAAGTTAATTCTATTAATCAATACACTTCAAGATTTTAGGTCTAATTTACACAGGGCACAGACAGATCTTGGTGCTGCTTCCACTGAAGTCAAAATTAATTTCAATAACAGAATTGGACCTATACATTCTTGGGAAAACTTGTATCTGTTGTTTTAATAGTCATGCCATACATTGCAACCCGGATCTTCTGGTCTTGCTAGGCTGGTCTGTACTGGAGAAATTTTCCACTGTCATCACCATTTCAAACACACTTCTGGTCAGATTTGATGTTTGTGCTACAACCCCTCTGTGCCAGATTGGCAGGGGTGGGCCAAAGGGAGGGACATATTGGGACAGGGAGGAGGCATGGTTGGGGCAGACGTGTGCCTTTGCAATTTTGCACCTCTGCAAAAACCACAAGGGCAGTGCAACTGTGGGAGGACAGTCCTCAGGGCTCCCCTAACTTGCCTGGGGACTGCACCAGCTCTCACATCCCCTGAATTGGGGTGGTGCAATCTTTGCACTGTATATGAATCTGTCCCCTCCTCTCCATAAGCACAAGTTGCCAGGATGGTGCACAAGTGTTACCAGCACCTTAATACTTATTCAGAACAAGTCTCTCCAACATTGTATGTCCTGCATCTGGTTATACTGCGCTACTGCAATGTGGCCATTAAGTCCTAGCATTACTATAGCATTGGTTCATTTGGTGTAATCTCACAGTCCCCCTCCACTGTCTTCAGTGACTTCTTTATTGACAGCTGTTGGGACCTATGCTGGGATCCATGAGAACCCTGCAGTGAGTGCTGTTTGTCATCTTGCTTCACTGGTGTAACTGAAACGAACAGCATTGCAACTTGCAATGGTGATATTTTCTCACATAGAGCAGTCTTGTAATTAACTAGTTTTGGAATAGAGGAAATCTCTATAACTTATTTTATCTTCTGGAAGCAATTCAGAGATATAATCTGTAGCATCTAAAGTTACTTTGGCAGTTACATGAGAATATGTTTTAGAATTTTTGTATTTTTTTTAAAAATTACTTATTTTTACTTACTACTGCCGAAAGCAAGGAACAAATAATACTGGTTTGAAGCAAGCCATAGAAGGTGGCCTTAATAGGAACTTTTACTTGTCTGGGGAATGAGAGCTTTCAGGGCATGGCAGAGTAAGGAATGAGGTTTCTTGCCATCCTGTGTCTTGTTTAGGGAACTCTGAGACTCGTGCTCCGGAAGTAGGAGGATGAGACTTCTATTCCTTCCTCTCCTCAAGACACTGAGGATATTTTCTCATTAATTATTAATTTTTATTCTCATTTGGGAATTGTTTACCATGTGTTTGCATGGCAAGGAATTGGAATGAAGAATGGGAGTGAAAGGTGACTTACTCTTTTTCTTGCTTTTTCTCTACACTGTTACAGCACTGTATTCTTTCTTAACTTCCCCCTAAACTCTTTTTCCCCGTGTTATATGGGCTACTGAAAGGTGCAGTGGGACTGCAGCTCAGCTAAAGTTGAAAAGAAAGATTTGTGTTCCAAATAAAAGATATTCTCTCGGGTTTGTTTGTTTTCCCTTCTCTGAAGTGGAGAGAAATAGTGTTTTCCTCAGTGGCTTGGAGTAGAAAGGATTTGACTCTACCATTTACTTCCTAGCTATAAGCAGCCATTATCATAGAATCATAGAATATTAGGGTTGGAAGAGACCTCAGGAGGTCATCTACTCCAACCCCCTGCTCAAGCAGGACCAACCCCAACTAAATCATCCCAGCCAGGGCTTTGTCAAGCTGGGCCTTAAAAACTTCTAAGGATGGAGATGCCACCACCTCCCTAGGTAACCCATTCCAGTGCTTTACCACCCTCCTAGTGAAATAGTTTTTCCTGATATCCAACCTAGATCTCCCTCACTGCAACTGGAGACCATTGCTCCTTGTTCTGTCATCTGCCGCCACTGAGAACAGCCTAGCTCCATCCTCCTTGGAACCCCATTTCAGCTAGTTGAAGGCTGCTATCAAATCCTTCCTCACTTGTCTCTTCTTGCTAGCCTAGTTGTGACTAACTGAAAGTCACAAGTGCAGCAATTCCCAATCAGTAGAACCTGAGGCAGCACGAGTCTTCTGATATGGAACTTCCTGCAGTAAAAACATGGGAAAAGATAGCTTTTTGAGGACAATCTCAAAAATTGATCATAAAGAACTTGATTATTCTGCAGTAAATGAGGGAAACTTTACCCATGTTTCTTTTGGCTTGGTTAGGATTTATTTTAATTTGTTAATAAATCTTATTTTTAAATCATATTACCACCTCTTGTTATGGAACGCCATATTACAATTCAGCCAGTCAGCCTGTGATAGTCTAATAGTCACATTGTAAACTTTCCCCACACTTTTCTTTCTTAATATATCCCCTTCCTGGCTTACAGCATTCCTAGTGTACATACACAGCTCGATCAATGTACCTCTATTCTGATTTGCAGCACCCTTGTTATATCAGTTTTGGGCCTATTGAACAAGCAATACTAGTCATGTAAAATCATGCCTTCGTTTTTTTTGGTTGTTTTTTTCATACCCAAAAATTATAGCACCACAGAAGTAAGCGATGGAAAAACCTACAGACCACTGTAATGTTCCCCTGGTGTTATCTGGACCAGTGATCTGCTAGATCACTCCAATCCTTGACTCTGGGAGCCAGTCTTACTCTGCTCTGCTGTGAGAACCCCCCATTCCTGGGGGTTCACGCACAGCCTCTGGCATATCATAGAATCATAGAATATCAGGGTTGGAAGGGACCTCAGGAGGTCATCTAGTCCAACCCCCTGCTCAAAGCAGGACCAATCCCCAACTATTTTTTTTACCCCAGATCCCTAACTGGCCCCCTTAAGGATTGAGCTCACAACCCTGGATTTAGCAGGCCAATGCTCAAACCAAGCTACTCCTTGGAATGTGCAACTGAATGACACTAGCTAATATCTCCGATCCCAGATACAACACTAGGAACGTCCATCTTGCAGTGTCCAGTTATGCCCACTGGATGCTGCAAGCTTATATGAGTTCGTCAATTTAACAAAGAAATTGATATGCACCAGGCTTGTTCATGACATGCTTCAAACCAAATGCACTGCTTCAGGTAGAATAAACAAACAAATTTATGAACTACAAAGATAGATTTTAAGTGATTATAAGTCAAAGCACAAGAAGTCAGATTTGGTCAATTGAAATAAAAGCAAAACGCATTCTAAGCTGATATTAACACTTTCAGTGCCCTTACAAACTTAGATGCTTCTCACCACAGGCTGGCTGGTTGCCCTTCAGCCAAGCTCTCCCCTTTGATCAGTGCTTCAGTCGCTTGGTGGTGAGGTCTGTAGATGGAGGTGGAAGAGAGAGCCAGCATGGCAAATGTCTCTTCCTTTTATCATGTTCTTTTCTTCCCTTTTGGCTTTGCGCCCCCACCCTTCAGGGTCAGATAAGCATTACCTCATTAGTCCCTGACTGACCAAGGGAAGGGGGGTGGGTGACTCACTCAAGAATCCAACAGATCCTTTGTTGCTGCCTAGGCCAGTGTCCTTTGTTCCTGTGAGGCTAGGCTGAGTTTGTCCCATACATGCCCTGATGAGGTGTGAACTGACCCTCTGTTCCTGGAGAGTTTTGCCTGGGCTTGTTTTAAGCCATGAGGACACATTTTCAGCCTCATAACTATAGACATGAAATTACAACCTATAACATTACTATAACATTACCATAACAACAATGCTCAGTGCATCATGAGCCTCCCGAAGACATCCAACATGAGAAACTTTGCATTGGATACCACACAATCATTTTATAAGGATGAACATGGGGATGCAGGGTGTTCCCCTCAGATACAGAGTGTCACCCATTTAGTTTCACTGCAGAATGGTTTCCTACAGTGTTATTTAATAGAGCTTTCTCCACTTCTAAGAGATTAGGCTTCCCTTCTGTTAGGGTTCCCTCCCCACTCTAAACTCTAGGGTACAGATGCGGGGACCCGCATGAAAGACCCCCTAAGCTTATTTCTACCAGCTTAGGTTAAAACTTCCCCAAGGCACAAATTCTTCCTTGCCCTTAGATGGTATGCTGCCACCACCAAGTGAGTTAGACAAAGATTCAGGAAAAGGACCACTTGGAGTTCCTGTTTCCCCAAAATATCCTCCCAACCCTCTTCACCCCCTTTCCTGGGGAGGCTTGAGAATAATATACCAACCAAATAGGTAACCAAGGTGAGCACAGACCAGACCCTTGGGTTTTTAGGATACTAAAAACCCAATCAGATTCTTAAAAACAGAACTTTATTATAAAGAAAAATGTAAAAGAAGCACCTCTGTAAAATCAGGATGGAAGGTAATTTTACAGGGTAATAAGATTTAAAACACAGAGGATTCCCCTCTAGGCAAAACTTTAAAGTTACAAAAAAACAGGAATAAACCTCCCTCTTAGCATAGGGAAAATTCACAAGCTAAAACAAAAAATAATCTAATGCATTTCCTTGCTATTACTTACTCTTTCTGTAATATTAGATGTGTCATTTCAGTAGGAGCTGGATTACTTGCTTGGTCTCTCTCTTTGTCTCAGAGAGAACAACAACAGAGCACACAGCAAAAACCTTCCCCCACAAATTTGAAAGTATCTTCTCCCCTTATTGGTCCCTTTGTCAGGTGCCAACCAGGTTATTTGAGCTTCTTAACTCTTTACAGGTAAAGGAGGGATTTTATGCTACCCTTAGCTGTATGTTCATGACACCTTCATTTCCTCAACTTTTCTGCACTTAACTAGGGATGAGTGGGCACATAGTCAACCCTATATTTTGCAGTGACAAGTGCAAATAGAGACACATGAAACCTCAATAGATGTCAGTAAAAAATGTAGTGTATTTTCTGGGGGAAGGAGAAGAAGAGAGCAACAGTAGTAAGAAATATCTCATTTTTAAAATGCTACCAATAAGAAGCATGATGCTAGCTTGAAATGTAATTCAGACATGGTATTCTCTTTCTCCATTTACTAACGGATGGAGGTCTGCACACTTATCCTGTTAGTATTCTCACCAGTACGCTAATCTCTTAATTATCTGTTTGTTTGTTTGCTTAAAATAATCATATAAAGGTTTAAATCAACATCAGGCTTAAAAAACACATTTCAGTCTCATGTTTATGATGATGATTGTGGATGTTTATTTGATACTAATTTACTAACAGAATATGATCTACAGGCATATATATTTAGGACAAAATAGTATTTTAAAGTAATTTTCCTATTTTTAAAAATTAGTAATATTTAAAACCTCTGAAAATAAAATCGATAAAGCTTTACAAGTAAGTTGAAGAAAATAAATGCCAGTAATAAACACAATTCAAGGTTTTAGACATAGTTTAACCCACACAGGGAATAGATTTCATCTGCTATATGAATACCAGACTTGTCTACAAAGTGAGATATAACATCACTCGGGATACCTATTTTTGACAGATGTAACTGGGGAAATACATAGGACTCATCCACAGTTCTGGATTCGGTTGTACATGCAACTTGAAAAGACAGTACATGGCATATCAAATTGTGCATTGTTGCCACAAGATATAATTGAAACCCAGTTTTGAAAGATTTTTTTTTAAAGAATTAGACATTTATATAGATAAGGAGAACTCTAGTAGCTACATGTGATAGGATAAAAATATATAAGGGACATATAGACATTAGGTGTCTGGAGTTAGGAAAAACTTCCCCCATGCAGATATATGTTGGTGCATAGTTATCTACGCTGGAGCTTTCATGCCGTCCTCCAAAGCATCTGGTACTGATCACAATTGGAGAACAGATATTGGACTAGATGGACTACTGAACTAATTTGGGATGGCAACTCCTGTGCTCTGAAAACTATTTAAACAGTAAAATGAGACTATATGGATTGGAAGTAAATCCATGTCCACTTAGGACTTTACTGTTGTCACTCTGCTGTATGCCAGAGTCATTCAGAACTCATGGCACCTGGGATAGAATTCAGATCTTCTTGCCCCAAAAGCTTCCTGCCCCAGCCACTTCAGCTATTGGTTTTTAATCTTCAGCTACCAAAACCAAACTTGTAACCCATTTGCAGGTTGGAAGGTTGACACTAGGAACCAAAATGTGTTATCAATGACTGAAATATGGAACACTGGTATTTCTTTGGATCAGCCCTTGCTCCTCAAGTCACCTAGCTGTCCAAAGAAAATAAATATAAGCTATATACAACAATTATATTAATGAAAATTTCTTTTAGGGTTTAATCACATAAATTAAGAAATATAGAGTTAAATTGCCACAGCAGCCTTAACCCTGCTCTCGTATAATGCACAAGGACCTTCATTTGGGAATAAAAAAAACATCCCACGCCCACCTTGAGTTCTGGTTCTGAAACTGATAAGAAAGAATGCAGAATTCTTTTAAATTATTGAACTTTTCCTCTCCAGTAAGAAGTGATCGATATTTTCTTGTTTCTCAAGCCAGGGGTAAGTGAACTTACAGCTTCAAGTTCATCATTTTTAATGTAATTTAAAAATCAAGAACTGAAATTACTACTGTGTAAGCAGCAAGACATTCAAGTAACTCTAAATCACAGAGGCACTGAAGTAGCTGAGTCACCCCAAAGCCACAGCAATTCAAGCCAGCAAAAGACATTGATACAGAAAACAAGTGGGAACTAGAGTGCATTTAGCTTCATAAAACCAGAAATTGCACCATTGTTCTGCATCCTGCAAGGGGCTGAATGCCCTCAACTTTCACTGTGGCCTATGAGGGTGCAGGGAATTCAGATCTATGCAGGAGGCTTTGTAGGATCAGGACCCAAAAGCCAGAATGTCTGCATGCATTCAGGGGACCATCTGAAAGTTTGGAGGAAAGGGTACTTTACAATTAAAGTATGTACACATGCAAGGGTGGGAGAGATTTTCTCATAGAAACTGCTTCATTCATAATATTTTGCATTGGGTGGTCACTGAATCTTGTTCTTAAATCCTCATGTTTTAGATTACATTCAAAGAGTACCGAAAACTGGTAAGTTACTTTGTTTTGTTGTTACTGTGTTCTTTACCCTGGAGACATATGGAGCAGGATTCCCACCCAACATCATCCTTTCCCAATGACTTTGTACTGACATATTTTATAGATGACTATTTGAGGACACAATTACAGTTCATGATCTTTAATCATAGATTCATAGATTCATAGATTCTAGGACTGGAAGGGACCTCAAGAGGTCATC
>NW_020664583.1:7362850-7376820 GCF_002925995.2 Terrapene triunguis
TATCTGCTAAACCTACCCCCTTCCCATTAGCATTCACTAGGTTAGGCTAGTGGACCTGGTTATTTGTTTTTATCAGTGATAATTTCTAACTTTTCTTAGTGGCATATTTTGTCCTCAGATCCACAGCTCAGTGGATCTGGTGCAGTTTTGCTGTGCATGGAGTGGGGTCATGGTTCAAGACCACTGTAAAGGGGCTGCATGGATGGTCAGTGAATCCACTAGCCATTTCCCCATGTGGGGAGGGAACAAGAGCTGCAAATACTATTGCAGATTCAGAGCTGCAGTCATGGTGCAGACCCAGTGCTGCTCCATGGGCTGAAGAGGGGAAAGAATACATCTCTTCTCCCTGAGAGATCCTCTCTATAATATAGGTCAGACCCACAACTACAGGATGGAGAGGGACGGAAATGTGGGCAATATGCCATAAACAGAAAATTGAAAAACTATTTGCTTAATAATACTAATTCCAATTTTTAAAAAATCTTCTAAATTTTGGTCTCTTCTTTCAATATATTAGGTCAAAGAGCTATACTGTTAGACATGACAGAACAATCACCAGACAGTAAGTTATAAGAATTAATTTTAACTGGATGACTCGGAATTGATAAAACAATGGGTGATCTCTTATTTCTAGTCATTGAACTAATCTATCCCAAGTTGGCAGTGACCAAAAATTACCACCATCTGGTAACTGTTCTGTTTTTTAGGTGTACTTATTCATTCCTAGTAAGAAGGAATCCAAATCACAAAAAATCCACCATTAAAATTGGCAATAACTGAAAACATTGGTCTCGGTCCCAGTATAGACTAAAAGAATGGAACGTGCATGAACACTGTACTACCTTCTCATCTCGAAACAGTGGTCTGTGCAGATCAGGTTGAGAGATACACTTTAGTGGGGTAGATTACTATGTTGGTGCCCATGTTCTTTCTCTTTTGTGGATACACAACTTAAATTTCCAGGTCTGTTAATCCAGGACCATTCACCAGCACTAAATGGAACTAGCACAAATACAACATTTCCAAGCCCTTTCTAACAGGGTTTTAGCCCTGAACATCAAAAGTCTAATGTGATATGTTGTTTTTCCTTGGGCCATATTGTGGCATTTATTTTTAAACAGAACTCTCTTGAAATCAGTGGAGAGTTCTGCTTAAAATTATTTGGTACAATATTGTCCCTTATTAAATATTTCAAATGAAAAAAATGTTTTATTGAAATTTTCATCTAAATTTTAAACATTTTAGTTTTCAGGACTGTTCAAACAACACCACAGCTTCTTAGTAAGTAATATATGTCATAATATTGCTTTAAAACTCTAAATGTTGACAAAACAAGCTACATGTTGTTCACTACAATTAACACATCAACAAAACTCCATAAGGTGAAAACACTGAGAAATGTACCTATTGAATAGGCACCTTGATTGTATCAGGAAAACAAGCTGATTTTGCTTTTATTCAGCATAAATAATATAATACATTTTTCTCATGAAGCTGTTAAAGATCTTTACAAACCGTAAGTAAATTAATCTTCACTACATCCCTGGAATGGAGTTAGGTAGTATTGTTCCCTTTTTACATATAGTTTAAACTCAAAGAAAAATTAAGGGGTTTGCCCAAAGTCACATGAATAGTCAATCACCAAGAAGTCCTGACTCTTAGCTCCCTGCTCAAAGCAGATAATAATTTATCATTTTATATATCTTTTTTATTCTTCACTGTTTGTACTAAATATTCTTGAAACTTAGTTTCTCTGCTTACCATTTTGGAGCTTGATGCTGTTTCCTCTGCAGTCACAGAAGTTTTGCCATTGACTTAAGTGGAAAGAAGAGCCAGGTCTTTTGTCTTTTCTGAAAAGAAAAATACTTATTTCCCCTCCCCTCAGTAGACCCATCTCCTAAGGCACACATGGAATGAAACAAGCTTCCATAGGAGTTGATAAAGATTATGATGTATAAGCCCCCAAAAATCAGGAAATGCCAAAGTTAAGGTGGTATGTACAATGCTAAATCTAGCCTTTGTGCATATGCATGATGATATGTAGCCTAATTCTGATCTTACTTTTGCTGCTGTACATCAGGAGCTAGTTCCCTTAAATTCATTGGTGTTAAATTGGTGTAAGTGAGCAGAATCAGAAGCACAGTTTCTAATTATGTGATCAAATACCATTTCTAATACAATAGATAGTAATAGCATTCCATTTTCTCTCTCATATTGTGAGACACAGTTTGTGTATAAATGATTTGCATGAATTCTCCCTTGCATATTCACAATGGTATGCAGACCAAAAGATGATGTCAATATTATATTTCCCAAAATAAAAACTTCTCTAATTTACAGTTAAGGTTACTTGATGTATTTCCTATCAATGTGATCACTAAACATCAAGGAAATCACCAGTAAAGATGACATTAACATTCAGCTCAACCTTAATGCGTGTTCTTTTCCACACAAACATTACAACACCCAATCACATGCTCAGACTTGTCAACTCCACAATGAACTCCCTTTCAACTCCAATAGATAATCAATGCATCCTCAGAATCAGGGCCGGCTCCAGCATTTCTGCCGCCCCAACCAAAAAAAAAAAAAGCCGCGATCGCGATTGGCGGCGGGGCAATTGGGGAAGAAAAAAAAAAAGCCGCGATCGGCCGCGGCAGTTCAGCAGCAGGTCTTTCAGTCCCAGAGGGAGCAAGGGACCTGCCGCCCCCAAATTGCTGCAGGTGCCGCCCCTCTCCCTTGGCCGCCCCAAGCACCTGCTTGTTAAGCTGGTGCCTGGAGCCGGCCCTGCTCAGAATTGCAGTCAAATGCACAACTTAAACTTCAACATCGGCAAGATTAATGTATCTTTCCCATAGACTTTTACTTTAAAAATCTATAATGTGGTTTTTTTTTAAGAAAACAAAATCCCCACCTAAAGTTAGAGTTATGATTGTGTGTGTATGTGTGTGATTTCAAGGAATTGGATGTGTCCATTGAACACTAGTTTATTTCTTTATTTTTAATTACTTTCTCTGTAAAAGTAACTATTTTATTTAAAAAGTAATAGATTGAACAATAATTATGCTAAGTGTGGAGGCTATATTCTGTCAATGAATTGTGGAATTAGTGGATTTTAATCCTACTTTAAATTAAAAAATTAACATGTCTTTTAACTATAGAATTGCTTATCAGCACCTCTATAATTTGATACTACATGGTTGATTTCAGTTATGGCTTTTGTTTAAAACTCAATGACACCATATAGCCATAGGGTTGCCAATCCTCCTGGATTGGCCGGGAGTCTCCCGGAATCTGCCTCAATCTCACGGTGACTATTAAAGGCAATCCGGGAGATTTTAATAGGCCAAAGTCCGGTCGGCAGCACAGTGGGGCTAAGGCAGGCTCTTTACCTGCCCTGGCTCTACGCTGCTCCCAGAAGCGGCCGGTATGTTCGGCTTCTAGGCAGAGGGGTGGCCAGGGGATCTCTGTGTGCTGCCCCCACCCTGAGCGCCAACTCCGCAGCTCCCATTGGCCAGGAACCGCGGGCCAATGGCAGCTGCAGGGGTGGTGCCTGCAAGCAGGGGCAGCGCGCAGAGCCACCTTGCCACCCCTGAGCCTAGGAGCTGGACATGCCAGTCGCTTCCGGGAGCCACCCGAGGTAAGCGCTGCCCGGCCAGAGCCTACACCCCTTACCCCCTCCTGCACCTCAATCCCCTGCCCCAGCCCTGAGCCTCCTCCCGCATCCAAGCTCCCTCCCAGAGCCCATACCCCCTCCCACACCCCAACCCTCTGCCTGAGCCCTGAGCTCCCTCCCACACCCAAACTCCCTACCGGAGCCTGCACCTGAACCCCCTGCCCCAGGCTCATCCCAGAGTCCCCTTCCACACTCCGAACCCCTCGGCCCGATCCCCCAGCCCGCACTCTCTCCCACACCCCAGCTCCTGCCCAAGCTGGGTGAAATTGAGTGAGGGTGGCGGAGAGCGAGTGACGGAGGGAGGGGGGATGGAGTGAGTGGGGGCAGGGCTTCGGAGAAGGGGCAGGGCATGGCCTCAGGGAAGGAGTGGGCCAGGGGTGGGGCAAGGTGTTTGGGTTTGTGCAATTAGACAGTTGGCAACCCTATGTAGCCACCTTATACATTTAGTTGCATATTGATTTTTACAATAATGAGTTTGTAATTCTTTGGACTTTGCCTAAAGTTTAATTATGCACATATGTAGTAAATTAAAAATACAAAATAAATATTCTACCCCTCTACAACACCAGCCCCTCAGTACTATAGAAAACTACTCATTTACACAACCCTTTTTGTTCTCAGTCCTAACTAGAATTCCATTTCCCACATTCTAGAAGGGCATTCTTTGTAGAACCGATTGACTCAATACTACTAACACTTGCAATATCAGCACTATTAGGATTTTTTTTTATTAACATTAAGAGCTCTCTCTCTCTCTCTCTCTGTCTCTCTCTCTCTCTGTGTTTTTAGCCAACGAATATCCACATTTCCTCTTTCAACTGCCCAGACAAAATGATGTCATTTGTTTAAATATTGATGGTCAACCGCAAGCTTACATAAACCTAATATCAGATCGTGCCAAAGGTGAGATTGCCAAATCTTACATGTAATATAAACAGGTAACTATTGCTGGTTAGGAACTTATCAACAAAACATTTTCACCAAAAGGGTAGGTTTGATTAGTGTCTTTGGAGGCTCCTCCTCCTGGCCAACCTGCTGAGGCTTCTGATTATGAATACAAATTCTGGGACTTGTGCATGTCCCTAAGCTTTACTATACACCAGTATATCTTAACGGATTCAGGCTCAAATGTTTCTAGTGCAGACATGCACACACATTAACAATCCATCAGTCGAATTAATGTGGGCTTATGCTCCCATGGGCTATGGCTCCCTCCAGGCACCATTGGCCAGGCAGCCTATTGCTGCCAAGGTCAAGAGTAATCTGCGCAAGACATATATGCCTGCAGGTCAGGGGGCATATATGCTGGCCATTACCATTGGCCCCAAATGACTTTTCCATTACTGTGGCCATAGAGGACTTCTGGAGAGTAAATTCTGCAAATGTGGATAGGAAATTGGAGCAGGATGCAGCCCAGGAGCAGAATTTTGGCCCCTTAAATACAACACACTTACAAAAGAGCTGTAACAATAGCTTTTTTGTTTTGGTTTGGTTTTTTACTTATTATTAATATTGTGTCCCTTGACTAGTCTACATTAATGGCACTTTCAGGAATCTCTGTGACTGGTAAGCTTGGGAGAAATAGAAATCACTTTGTGCTGTTTGAAATTACCAACCTGGATCCTCATGTGCAACTCCATGTATCAAAGGAAGGCACTGTGCTGAGCTATGGCGGTCATACCACCAAACTCCCATGGAAAAAGTCTGCTTCCTCTACAATCCAGGGGTAAGAAATGTCTTTATGCATTTTCCTTTATTTAAGAGAGAGAGAGTCTGATTTTCACCTAACTCTGTCTTCATTTGTACACTTATGATTTTCTGGATTCAAATAACCTCAGACCCAAGTTATGTATCTTAGATGTCTACCTGACTGTGTCCAGATATCTGGTAGTTAGGCAATTAACTAACCTAACTGAGGCCTGTAATTATTTGTACCTACACGTTGCAGGTGCGAAAGGGAGAGATTGGGTTTTTAAAACCCAGCCTCATGTCAATAGAATGAAACATTTTCATAGGGTAATAAATAGTTTCTGCCTGCTCCTAGTTAGGAGTCAAAATATTTATTTTCCCAGAAAGAGACTTTGATCCAACAACGTTTTATTTGAAAAGCCTTCATTCCTAATTTGCTGAAAGATTGCTGTCAATTTTATTTTTTCATCTAGTGGATTTTGGTGCAGCAAAGTCAACCAGTTGCTCTCACTCTGTGTTTATTGTATTATTACAGTCTTGTTGGTTGATACCAAATTTACTGTGTGCTTCACCCAATCAGAGATCACATATAAAAGTACAATTATTAAAGTAGATTGCACTTTCATAAATAAGTTGTTTTTAAAAAAGCTGAGATTTTCTCATTCCTAAAATTTAACCTTTGTTATTCCTAAAAAAATATGTTTAGGCCTTTGACAGTATGAGTGAATGGCACAGATAGTTTTGTATAAGTATCTGTAATTTTAATACATTTCTGCTGTTTGAGAACTGTGTTTTAAATTTTATTATTGGATTGGCTAACTGATTTAGTTAGCATACCTTACCAACACACAAAAGATATGAATTCAAAAGGAGACTCTAGACATCCAATTCTCTTGGTTCCTTTGGTTATCTAATATACATCTCAAAGACCAGTTGTGGACAAGAACAAAAGTTGCAAAGTGAGCTGCTCAAAATTCCTTGTAGTCTATCTAGACAAGGCCTGCAAGTGTGCTGGATTTATGTCACACACACAGGATGGACCCTTTAATTAAGTGCTAGATTTCTCAACATTTAGACCAAGATCTGAATTTTTATAACCCTTAGAGGTATTGGGATTTAGGGGTTTCATTTGGATCATTGTAGCAAGGGGCCAGCTATAAGTGAAAATCTGGATTTAAATCCGCTCAATTTTGGGTGTCTTCAGATTATGGCTGTTTGGTTCAGGCTCACCTCTGTTAAGATCTGATATAAGCTTCTTGAATTCATGTGGCTTTTTAAAAAGAAAATAATAATGATGAACATCTATATTTTCCAAATCCATGTAGGGTAAGAATCAGAAGTAATAAACTACAACAAGAAAGTCAGGTCCTGAATATCGTATGGGAGACTATTCTTGTAAAATACCCAAGAGAGTTTTGACAAGTATCTAAATCTCTAAATTTTCATCCATCATTAGTGCTAATTACAATATTTTGTATATTGTACTTTTTTCCATTATTAAGATCATTAAAAAGCACATTCTTTTCCCTCTTCTCCAAGCAGTTTTTTGTCATGAGCAAAAAGGCACGTTCACTAGCAAAAAATCCTGCTAATTTAACATTTTTTCTGTAAACTATATTAGCTTATGTGTATTTTAGGGCATGTGTGGGAGGAAGCAAATTACTGTACATTTTGCTGAATAGAAATTGTGACCTCAGTTCAAGTTTAGTGCATAAAAAAACCTGATTACAAAGGACAGCAGCATATATACAATAAATCAGGTCCTGATGCATGACTAGGCCTCCTAGGCACAACAGTAATGCAAATAATAATACCGCCACCAAATACTCAAGCATTATATCAGTATCTTAACATTTTTCTGAGAAAAAATAGGATTGCTTTTTTTCCTAGGCTGAAGATTGCAGTTGAAAAAGAAAGAAGTCTTACAATGTCAGCATCTGACAACATCACAATAAAAATTGCTTTTGTAAAGTCTCCAAATCGTTTCCTTGGATTATATTTCATGGACACTGACCATTTTTCTGACAAAGCCAGTGGACTTCTTGGTATGTATCATCCAAATAGTGTAGTATGGCCTAGGAAGGGAAGGATGGTGTTGCAGTTAAATTATTGAAATGGAGATCTGAGTTCTGTTCCCAATTCAGCCAATTTGGGCAAGTCATTAAATTCCTCTGGGCTAAATTCTGCTCTTCTTACTTCTTTTATTGATTTCCCATAGAAAATATTTAGGCTTTTGTGCCTTAGTCCCTGACTAGTAAAATGGGGATAATAATACATCTCTATGTCACAGTGACCTAGAGGATAAATGTATTCATGTACGTGAGGTGCTCAGTTACAAGAGTGATGAGCACCACAGAAAAGCCTATAAATAGCCTACAAATAATAATAATGGTGTGTACAAATAATCCAGCAATGCTGAAATGCAAAATCCTACTGTATCAGTATGTTGTTCTTCTTTACCAGGTGTTAATGTTTCCCATTGCTGAGCACAAATGCAAAATGCTTTAGCTCTTAGCATTAGAAAATCTGACACTTTTCACCTCAGTTACTACACAGTCTAATACTATATTTTTAATTGGTGGTTTAAGTACAGGTGGAGCCAAGAGGCATCACAAGTGATCTGCCATCTCTAAATAGTTTATATAGTGCTCCAGCCTTCTTTCAGTGCTTGGGTAGCACCCATGTGGGGTTATTAAAGTCCTTGTGCCCAGATGTCTGGTGTTCGAAAAGGTATGTTTATCTGGTAGATATTCAAATAGTGAAAAGCAAACTTTTCCACAGGCAAGTGGAAAATTTATCTATATTTCTACACATACTTACTCATTTTCTGATTAATTGTCAATTCCATCTAAAAATGTGCCTATCAATTAGATATTTCTGAGTCCTTAACTTTGATTTCCTTGAGCAAACTCTTGAGCTCCTTACTCAGATCTTACTAGGTTTGTGCTTTGGCAAGTCTCATTAAAATCAATGAATAGTCAACATGAGTTCGCTGAAGTCCAGGGGAGTTTGCCTGAGGAAGGAGCTCTGGATTTGGTCCAGTAACCTAATTTAATCACCCAATATCATGCTTCTGTAACGAAGCAATCCAGACTCAGCTCCATGATGTTCTGGAGCCCTCTGGAACAGAGTCTTGTCCTCAGACCATGCTATAGTGCTATATTTCCTTTAAGAAATGGTACATTCAAGGATGGGCTTATATAAAACTTTTGTGGCCAACTTCAGAAAAGCCAGACTTTCTGAACAGCAAAAGCCTAACTCCTGAATCTACAGTGAGATAATATACTGTGTACAGCAAGTACTTTTGATATAAAATAATGAATTAATTGCCTACCCAGGCTCTTGATTATAAAAGTCACAAAATAAAATTAGGAGCACATCATGTGTTTTCCCTTTCTCCACCACAGAAAACACCCAAACATCTCAACCTGATATAAATCTAAAGGAGAAAAAAAACCACCTTTCCTTAAAATATATTGTCCAAAAATCTTTTTCAGACAGAAAGACGTGGTATATCCCAAAGCTAGAGACAAATAAATGTATATATAGGAGTCAATGGGATACTGTGTGAGTGTAAAGGTTCACATGTGTGAATCTGTTAGGAGCATTTGGTCCTGGGATCGTAAGAATCCTAGATAAATATCTAGGATCAAAGAAAATGACTTCTGAAACAAGGGAGCTGCTTTACAGTATTCAGAAAACTTCCATCATATGCCTTTTATTGCTGGTTTGTATGACTACTACAATTGAATTACATGGAGCAGCTAGTATTTTCTCAGGCAGACTGAACAACTACTTACCCTGGAGCCATACCAGCTGTTCTGATTCAATGAACTAAAATATATATTTTTAAAAGTTTTCTGATAAATGTTATTTTGAAATATTTTTGTTTTTGTGTTTCTAAGGTCAGTTTTATTTTGATACACATTTGGAAAGTAACCCTGGAGCAAGTCAGGGAGAGGATGAAAGAGTTCTCAGTGTTCATGGACAAAAGCATAGAGTTACCAGGTAAAATGGACCAGTGGTGTGTGGGAGAGGGAGGAATATATGCTTTATTTATGCGACTTAATTTGTTTTAATATTCTGTATTCAATCAGAGACACCTCAAGGATTTAGTGGGTTAAAACTACGTATCAGTGGCAAACATGCTGGAGATTAGAACAAATTCAACAATTTAAAAAGTGTTTGGTTGCAGTAATAGTTGTCTTAAACAATGTCAACTGAATCATTAGAGTAAGTCGTCCAATGGTTTGTGACAGTTTGAATTTGTTGATCTCACAAGCCTCATTTGTTTCCTAGTTTGGGAGGGGTTTCAACTTGTTGGATATTGGTTGTTTGCAGATGTATAATGAATGGGCATATGGCTCAGAGCATTAAATAGGTGCATTTTTTGTTAGTTTTGTTAGCAAATAAATGCATTTAAAAAACCCTCCATTTCTTCTCCCATTCTCATTTCAACACTGGCATTCTACTTGCTTCAGGAATCCAATTCAAAATTGGTCTGCTTATTTTATACAAACTTTCAAGCATTTTGAGATACCATTTGTATGAAAGATGCAATCCAAAATAAGGTCTCAGTACTATCATTAGGTTGGTTTGGGTGAACCTCTTGTACCTGTACACAGCCCCAGTGACTGCAAAGGCAGTCTCTGCAGGCATAAGGTTCAACCCACACAGATTTGATTGGAGTATGGTGGCCTAAAGTTTGAATGTTTTCTTCATGAGTTGTTTTGCTTTTTGTTTCAGAAAATACAAGAAAGATTACAGGCTAGAGTCAGCCACTGGTACTATTTCCTGCTGGTCATTATATATAACTCCCTAAAGAAAAACACTTGGGGGAAAGGAAACAGTAAAATGATGATGTTTCAGACACTTCTGACTTAATTTCACTTATACATAATAATCTTTCAGCTTTGCTTGCTAATATATATATGTCAAAAAGAATTTTACCTCTGAAATATTGTAATTATACTTAATAATTGGGAACTTGGAGTTTGCTTTTTACGTAATTTTAAAGGATTTATAGTATATTTGGTTATAAGATGTATTGAAAATGTATGTAAAGAATAAAGAATAAAACAGTGCAACAGTGGACAAGAGAAGACATGCTATATGATGAACAGTTTCAGATTTGGGAGTAATAATGAAGAACAGTTACACCAGCTAATCAAATGTGTTTGAAAACAAGAGTTCAGTAGCACTGAGAAGGGATGATAGTGTTGTACTAGAGTTGCAATACAAGGAATACACTAATAATGGTTTTCTAAAATGTATGGTCATGCTTTTATTTTTGCTTATAATTCATACTGTTGTCTCATTACTAAGTGCTTCCTGGCACATGAACTAAGTATAAGAGTAGTATTGCCTTTACCAGTTCTCTCATATTGACTGAACTGTGGAAGAAATACAAAGCTTTGCTGAATTTTCTCTGTTTGTAAGTTAGTTTTTTAAACGTAATGTTCAAAAATTGTGATATTTTGCAGCAATAACACGAATGATGACAGTTTATCTCTTACGAATCTATTGTAGAGGCTGGATTAATAATTAAGATTGTAAATTGTTTTATTTAGTCACCTTTTAAACCTAATTTCAAATTCCTCCACCCTTCTAACTTTCAGGAACAAAAAAGCATAATTTTTCTGGCTTGCAATCTAGCATGGATATTTTTTGGCAAAGTTTGATATGATATTTCACAACTACTGGAAGATGTTTCACAACTATTGGACATGTTAAAATAAGGCATAATTTGTAAGGGTAAAATTTTCAAAACTGTCTAGTTACTTGAGTTTAAGGCCCATTTCCATTAGGACTAAATACCTAAGTCACTTTTGAAAATGAGACATAGGCTCCTAAGTCACTTAGAAACTTTTGAATATTTTACCCTAGCTCTTCAAACTATTCTTGTAGAGATATTTCAAAATCATCATGTCTTTAGAATTTCAATCTGTACAGACCCTTGAACCCAAAAATACTTTGTAATGAGCCAGCATTTTTTTTAAAGTTTGTGGGAGGCAATCTTTCCATCACATACAAAATATAGTCAATCTATAGCTAGATTTCACACATCATTATTTTAAAATCATTTATAAAAAGAGAGACAATTTCTAGACAAAAACATTGATACAAATAATTTTGTAAACAGATATAATTTTAGGTCCAGTATTTTAAGAAATGTACACACACAGTGATTGAGTACCATTACCTGAACTGCTTGTGCAATCATGGTAATATGCACAAAATGAACTATTACATATACAACAGCATGCAGTTTGACAGAACAGACCACAATTTATCTATTGTAAGTTTACTAAAAAATACAAAGAATGGGAAATATTGGGATTAACCTCAGTGCATTACATAACATTGATACTAGTTCATGCTGGAAATATTATCAATTGACTTATTGCAAATACACTGCTCCCACTTATATATGGGGCACCTAGCAAAACACAGACCCTCTTTCACTTTAACTGCCTGTTGACAGCAAGAAACACCAATATCCATAGGTGTAACTATATAATGAGAAAATGGGGATCTGGGGGGGAGGCAGCAAAGAAAAGAGAAAATTTTGTTTGATGCAGAAAAGAAAATTAAAGTAAGTCCCACCCTTCTCTTGTCTCCATGCACTGATACATCTGTGTGCTCTCTCTCTGCTCTGATATCTCCTGTTTCCCTCTTAAACCACACTGAACCAGCTGGTAGTGGAGTGAGAGTTGAATGCAGTTGTGGGGAAACTGCTCAACAATTCTCTGCCTCAAGGTCGTTGTGAGGTGGGCATAGTCATGTTCAGCAGTCCCCTGCAGAGATAATTCTTTCCTATGTCTCATAGACCAGAGAATGAATTTGTAATAACGTTTTCCTGGGAAAGGGTTGTCAGGCTGCTCCAGGTTAGTCAGAGACAGCTGAGAGGTGCTGAGGATATGCTCACACCTGACAACTCAGCCACAATGAGCTGATGACACATGCATTTTTGCCTCTTACCTCTAGAAGGCTGATTCATCCCCACAGATTAAACAGGAAACTGAAGATATGGTTGGGTCCCACATTGCCTTGTGCCCCATAATTGCTTAGGCTGAGTGGGTGGGTGCAATTGGACACTCTCAACCCTTCCAGTCCAACACCTGAGAGAAAATGTTAATTTTTTCCCTAGGCCTAATAACCATTAACTTGTAGAATCAAAATTCTGAATCAAGCTAATTTAATATAAAATAATCTTTCTTGTTTCCATGGCTGACTTCATTCTTTCCCATTTCTTTTCTTGTCCTCCATTTTATTCTTCTATAACTTGATTTTCATCTTTTTTCCTTCAGTTTTTATTACAGTCCTTGTGTGCCCTCAGACCCAGATTTCTATCTATTTCAATCTTTAAAAATGTTTCCATTATTTTTACTATTTATAACCCTCACTGTTAACAATTTGCACCTTATTTCTAACCCAGTTCTGACCCCCCTCTCACCTCACATGCATGCACCCTCACTGGGATCCCTATCCCTTAGCCCCCTCACACACACCCCTCAGTCAGCACCTCCCTCACATGCACATACATGCACTAACCACTTAGTCGCCCCATAGCCACACACACTAGTCATCCCTGCTCTCTCACACTCATGTGGTTCCCCCCCACAGCCCTCTTCCCCATGCCCAGTTCCCCCCTCTCCAATACACTCACACTTGTCTCCTGGTTCCCACCTCACCTTGCACACCTGCATCTTTGCCCTGTTCCCACCAACTCCCTCATCTCACATGCCCATGCCCTCACCCTGTTCTCCCCTCTCCAGCCCCCCTTACCTCACCACACTCCTCTACCCTGGCCAAGCTTTTCCCTCCCCTGACCTCACATGCCCACGTTCCCCCTCATGTCACATGCCCGTGCCATTGCCCAGTTCTCCCCAACCCCCTCATCTCACATGCCTGTACCCTCACCCATTCTCTTTGCCTGGCATGCACTCACTGGTTTCTCCCCCCGCAAGCATAACCTCTTCCCCTCTCCCAAGGCCCTTGCATGCACTCGCACTCACCGGCTTCCTCCCTAACTCTTTTACCTCTCAAGCCCTAATGTGCTCTCCCTTACCTGCCTCCCCTCCCCCCCGCACCTCATATGCACTCAATGTGGCCTGGCAACACCCCTCCCCACTGTCCTCACCTTGCATGCATTTGTCCTCACGTTTCCCCTCTCTCCTTCCCTCACCATTCCCTGACACTCCACACACCCACAACCCTCTCTTTCCCATTTCCCTTTCTCCCTCACTTGCTGTCTTCCTGCTGCCATTATAGTGGATGAAGTAAGTGGGTTTGGGGTGGGGGAGATAACAGATACCGGGGGCAGCTCTGTGCAGTGTCCATGCAGCACTCCCTGCAGGGGAGAGAAAATGCTGCTGTGGTAGTTTCTTCCTTCCTGCAGGTTAGGCTGGCTGTAGCCCTCAGAAAACATGCCCCCCCATCCCTCACATAGCAGCAGGGGAGCACAGTTTAGTATGGGGGAACCTGATTCTGCTCTTGTCCTGGTTTTACAGTGGTGTAACTGCATTGGTTCACTGTAGTCTTCACGCCTGATTTACAGAGTGCAAGTTTTAACACAAAGGGTGGCAGGCAGAAAAATAGAAGG
>NW_020664583.1:7377220-7396458 GCF_002925995.2 Terrapene triunguis
AAAAAAAAAAAAAAAAAAAAAAAAAAAAAGCCGTGAATGCGATCAGCTCTACCACCGCCGCTTCAGTCTTCAGCGGCTGGTCCTTCGCTCCGAGAGGGAGTGAGGAACCCGCCGCCAAAGAACTGGACGTGCCGCCCCTCTCCGTTGGCCGCCCCAAGCACCTGCTTGCTGGGCTGGTGCCTGGAGCCGGCCCTGCCCATCTAACACTAATAAAGGGCGTTTTCTTTTTTTTTATTGGTGCACGCATGCTGTTCTCTATTTGTCTCCCCCAAAGATTTAGTGGTTGCCATCCATTACCTTAGATAAAACTTGAGAGACTCAGACTGCTTTGACCTGCATCACATCAACAATTTGATCTCTAGCTCTGTGCAAAATAAAATAAAATAAAAAACCTAGAAACTCTTTGAAAAATTGCTGTTTTTTCCAGTGCTTTATAGCTCCACAAATTTGGGTCACTAACCCTACCCTGCACCCTCCTGAGGCACACCAAACTTCAAAGGACTCCAACTAAGCATGTTGCTTTTAGATAACTTAGAAAGTTGACCTTCAAATAGAAGTGGTGATGCAACCTTAATTATAGTGGCACTGCCAAGCCAATGTTCTGGGGTAAAAATTAAATATTAACTTTTGGAATTGTAGACATGCTATAATTAAGTTTACATGCTACTCTAATGTTAGCAAGTCTGAGTGGGATAAGCCTACCCATCTGTTTGTGGACATTAACTGTAAATCTGTATAATCTTTGCAATAAAATAGTTTTCTAACATGTCTTTAAAAATAATTGTATACACAAAGAGAGTCTACTTTTCCTCTGACCCATGCACTTAATTTCTATTAACCTTAATGGCATCTACACATGCATCAAAAAGGGGATGAACTGCAAAATTAAAAGACTGAGTTGAGAAACAGAAAAGTGTGATGAACCTGCCATAGGACCCTTATAACAACTCTGTTGCGTTTAAGCATCCAGAACTAGAGATGTCTGGAGAACAATGACAATTCTGTTTTGTGACAATTTTTGAGCTCTCACAATTTGTTTTCATTCCACAGTGGAACAAAACCAAAATCTTTTGAATGTTCTTGCAAAATAGAAATGTGTCAAAACAGCTGTGTCAAAAAGCTCAGCTTTTTGATTTCTCTCTCTCCCTCTCTGGTCAGATGTGACTAGAGAGGCTGGGATCTCAAAAATCTTCTTGATAGAACCACCAGCAAAACAGACACTTCTCCACAAAATGGTTCAGCATTGACAAAACTGTATAGTTTGATGAAATTTAATTTTTTGTTAATTTTTTTAAGACTCAAAGATACGTTGTGGACAAAAGTTACTTTTGTGGTGATTCTGCTTCCTTATAGTGGTCACCCCTAAAAACTTGCCAATTTTATTTTACTGGTGGGTAACTAAAACAAGGTTTTCTTATCATTTGCAATATTCCTTATCTTGCTATCAGAAATACCTTGCATATACTGTTGTAACCTTATTTATCAAAGCCAAAAAATTGGCAAATAGAGAGACGGTGTGCCTAGTGTAGTAGCATGTATCTTCTTTACTTCTGAACTTCCCATTTTTCATTACTAAGATTAGCGTGAAAACAGGATAGATCTTTCTTACGGATTCTCCTGCTCTGGGGTTCATCTTCCTACTCCTACTCTTTTGGGAAGCGTTCATTTTAACAGAATGTGCAAAATATTTACAGCACATGACAAAACTTCTTTATTGTTGCATTTTGCTATGAATTAAAATGTAGGCCTATTTTTTCCCCGCCCTAGTGGTGGCTGGGTCACATTCAGAGGTTGATGAGCCTGATACAGATTAGCTAGCGGAACTGAATTTTTCAGTTCAGGTAATAGTGATTCATGCTTTAAAATCCAGAGGTCCCAGGTTGAACCCTTGCTGCCAACAACCCACCCAGGAACGTGGTGGTACACCAGCACACCGCACAATACAATCAAGTACACAAATAGTTCTACAAAGTTATGGATTTATGAATTCTCTTGAAAATAAGGTCTGGTCTATCTGATCAGAAGTGTCAGATGCTCTGTTATGCTGCAGATAATTCATTACAACGTTTACCTGACATTCTGGAATCTATGCCTTGTTGGATGGCAGTTGGAATGACTGAATAAGACAGCAAGTTTTGAAGCTTTTATTTAAACCTTTTGAGACACAAGTACTTGAATTAAATGTTTTTCCTCTATTTACAGAGAGGAATTATAAAGTTTGTAAATTAATTTAATACAAAAAAATCTATATTTGGTTTATGTGATGAAATAGAATGATTTTGTAGATATTGGTTGCGTGATGCCTGTTTAGGCAAACACAACAGCTAATTTGCATTTAAGAACTAATCACACACAAACTAGCCTGATTCACTAGAATCAGTTACGTGACAGTATTGCCAACCAACACACCAATTCTGTAAGCTTACTATAATTTAATAGCTGATTATTAGAAAGCATAACTCATTCAGAAAAATGCTCTCTAAACACACATCTGAGGATTAATTTACAGTTGTGTCAAATATATTGGAAACAATATAGTCTGTGTGAACTCCATCAATCAGCCCTGCTCCATTGTTATGAACAAACCAGCAAGGGATATCAATGCCATGCTTTGGATCTTTTCTGTAATCTTTCTGCCAGCCCCTGAAATAGAAAACATATAACTATGTAAATATCAATGCACAAGCTACAAGTAGATAAGGTAATATTTTCTAAGGACTTGATTATTATTTACCTAGTTACTGTCAGTTTATTGTTTTTGATCACGATTGTAGCATCTGGTTTCTTGGGATCAGACCCAGGATGGATTTCAAGTATATTAAAGTCAATGTGGTGGAAAAATTGCCCTAAAAATGAGAAACAATATCAACTGTTAACATTTCATGCCTGTGGTGTGCATTAAAAAAGTCATTTACGCTCCTACGTTGATTTTTCAGGCTCTCCTAAGGATCTAGGTATACAGGGCCAAAATTTCAGCAGAATGTCAAATATGCATCCACACAGTTTGTGGATACACTGATTTTGCATAAGCAAATACTAACTTTCAGGCCAATTTAAGTATTATTTGTTTTGTATTTTGTATAATATCTATTTAATAATAATTAATAATCCTTTATTCTTCTACAGTATCTTCCATCCATCTGTGTTTAAATTTTCAGTGACTTGTGTTAAAGGAAGCCAATCTGGGCAAACAGCTACATGAAATATGATGAGTACTATGCAAAAATGGATGGGGTTGGACAGAGTGCTGTCTAGTTATGCAAATCAAATCTTCAAAAAGATGTTTCATGTACAAGACCATTTTGTTTGAACAGCTGTAGATCCTCACAATTGAAAACTGAGTTGCCAATAATTATCTTTAAATTATTTGATTCATCTAAATTAGTTTAGGGCTGCCTAGATTAGGGATTTTATTTCAGCCCCATTTCTCCATAAATTGTGTCCTTACTCAAGCATACACGGTAAAATTTATCTCTTTTAATCTCCCTTCATAAATTCTTCATGGTCACCTTGTTTTCTGTCATGTCTGTTCAGTTGCATTGGTTGGGAGTCTCATCCAAGCACCTACTGCTTTTATTCGACAATAAATACATGTATTGGGAAAGCAGCCATAGTAACCTTGAAAATGATTGAGCTCAGAAAACTGTTTGGTATAATTTCTGAATTCCAATTGCATGTGCACACTTATGGCAGAATTTGCTGCTGCTTCTTCTGCATTGTGTTGCACTGTTTGTGTAAAACTATTATATGGCTGGTGCAGAATAACTAGAGTGTTTTCACAAATGTTAGATAACAAACAGACATAATTGTAGTTTATTTAATAAAATACAAGCTCAAACTCAGGGGTGATATAAATGATACTGTGAGATACATGCCAGTGAGCTGATATAAACCAGGCTATGTCAGTGTGCCTGTAGGATGCTGTAACTTAAAATACCAAAGGGATGGTAGCAAAAACAGCGAATAATGCCCTACCTCAGTGGTTTTCAAACTGTTTTTCTGGGGACCCAGTTGAAGAAAATTGTTGATGCCCATGACCCAACGGTGGGGCTCAGGGCTGGGACAGGGGATTGGGGTGTGGGGTTGGGGTGTGGACTTACCTCCAGCGGCTCCCGGTCAGCAGCGCAGCCGAGGTGCAGAGGCAGGCTTCTGGCCTGTCCTGGCACCGCAGACCACGCTGTTCCCCGGAAGCGGCCAGCACCAGGTCCGGCTCTTAGGCGGAGGCACACAAGCGGCTTTGCACGACTCTCACCAGCAGGCACCGCTTCTCCGCCCCCCCCCACCAGTTCCCATTGGCCAGTTCCCAGCCAATGGGAGTGCGGAGCCGGTGCTCAGGGCGGGGGCAGCGGTGTTGAACCTGCTGCTGGCCACTTCCGGGGCACAACATGGTGTTGGAACAGGTAGGCACTAGCCTGCCTTAGCTGGGCAGCACTGCCGATGGGACTTTTAATGTCCCGGTCGGCGGTACTGACCAGAGCGACCAAGTGCCTGACATGCCACGACCCAGTACTGGGTCACGACCCGAACTTTAAAAAACGCTGCCCTACCTTATCTGACCTCTTACTGTTAGTGTTTTCTTGCTATAGGGCCCCATTGGCCTGTAAATTACACCACCTAACACGCTGGCTTACCGACATGTAATTTACATCACCATTGATGATTTTTTTTTCAGATTCCAAATATGGGTGCAAAAAAAAGGTGAGGGTACATCTGTAATAGTTCATTATCCTTCCACCATCAGCAAACTCACTGACCTGTTAGGAATACAAGCTTGTTACCCTCAACCTAAACATGCAAGGGAAAATTGGCAGGAGTTTACATAATTCTTGAACACACAGTAGTGCTTCCAACAGATAATACATCCCAGTAAAGGTATTACACTGGCAGAAAATATGATTCAGTGGTGCTCTGCCTTTAAGTATGCAGCAATTCTCCAAAAAGAGACATATTTTTGGAGTTTAATGTACCCACCCTACACACACCTACATCATATATCATTTGAAAGCTTATTTTATTTATGTTCGATGAGGTACAATGTGGCGCTGTCAAGTGGTGCCATAAGCTTGTAAGTGAGGTAAACAATGGTGTCCAAAATGAGAGTTTGTCACTTTTTTCACAGTTCCAGGAACACTGCAACATGACTACTACTACAGTTTTTACTGTCTAAGTTAATTTCAACACCTTATTGTGGTGTTTACTGGTCAAAGCTACCACTCAACAATGTATTTCAAGATATTTAATGGTTTTGCATGGGAAAATATTTTTAAGCTGTTTAGCATGTGGCAAAAATGGCAAATATCAGCATTTTGCAATATACTAATATGAAATGTTTTCACATCACATATTATTAATTGTCAAAGTATCTCACAAGTGATTATAATAGTTTTCTATATTTTCAATTGAAATTTGCTGAACAGATCAGCCTGACTCTGAAGGTTGTTTTCCAGTATCAATAGATTGCATGCCACAGTTTGTGCTGCAGAGTGGGTAGATATAACTGTACATGAATTCCTAATATAAAGCTTTTGTCTTTGTAGCTTTTTAGTTCAGTTTTTTAATTCAGTGACACTTATGCACAGGTCAGTATTAGTGTTGGAGATGACAATACACAGCTTCCTACTGAACTTCAATCAAAGTGCTCAATAAACAAAAATGGCAATTTTGATACTAACATATAGATCTAATATAGATCTAATTTAGCACGTCTGTATACTTGTACAAAATAAAAAATGGTGGGTATTAGCGGTAGTAATGCTAACAATGCTGCTTTGGGAGTTTTATCTCTATGGGGAAGTTACAGTACATGAAGACATTGAGGACAAAAGGACCTTAAAGCTTACATCAAAGAAAAAAAGCTCTCCACAAACTTTGAAAAATGTGTTATTTGTCAAGAAAATCAAAAAAATGCAAAACTGTTAAAAGCCACCGGTGCTGAACAGAATTCTGGGATGCTGGCATCAGAAGCCAGGAGAGATTAATTGTATTGGCTGCTACTGAATGAAACTCTGAATCTGATCAGAGAGCATCATAGTCACGTATTTCTATAGCCACCAGAGAAAGCTCATCCTCCAGCACTGGGTCCTGTTGCATAGTTTGCTTGAGACAAAAACACACAAGAAAGACAAGAAACTTCATAAAATAGAAACATGACAGAGCAACCAAACTAAGGAAAGCAGAACTTCAAAGAGGAGCTGATCGCATGTTGCACAGAATAGGTATGAAAGACTTGATTGCTAAGGATACAGTTTATCACTCCAATCTTTCTTTCTTCCTGCTTGAGTAAAACAAATCTTAAAGTAAAACCAGCTGGTTACACTGCAACAGTTCAGTCACCTTATCACGCTGCATTTTATCAGCTCATTACAGAGACAGACAATGATATGTACAACAAGAAGGCTCTTCTCCTCTCCAAGCTGCTACAAGGATATAAAGCCCTACTTCCCTCAGCTATAGAAACTGCAAGATATGCCACTAGGAAGTTACAGGCAAGATTAGTAAAACCACTACGGTTTTGCAATTTCATTCCATGCACAGCATGGACAAGGCAAGTCTATCACTGTTCTATGCCAAGGCTTAAATTCATCTGGAGCCCACCGGAGTAGAACTCTGGTAAACATTTTTAAACTCATGGGAGGTGCCAGGGCTCAGGTTTTGGGGTGTCAGCCCTGTGGGAGGCACCAGGGCTCAGGGTTCGGGGTTTCAGCTGCACAGGAGGTAATGATGATGACTAGAAATGTCACCAGTGATATTACAATTCAATTATACCTGTACATATATTTTTTTTTTACCCTTTAAATTGTTGTTATGTTTTGAGGTCCCAAAGAAATCCAATTTTGTTTTGAAATAATACATTAAGCTAACAGAGTCATTAAGCTAACAGAAACAAATGCAAATATTTCAAAGTGGTAATTTTAACATGTTGATGGTATCATTTTTTATTCCTGTTTCTTTGGTAATGGCACCATATGACAGCTCCACATCATACCTCATCTTAAAGTAGACATAATAAGCTTTCAAATGATGCATGATGTGCACGTGTTTAGAAAGGGTACACTGAATTGACCAAATTGATGATGTGTGCCGCTCATTTACTTTATGCCCAGAATGACTGTTGAACATCAAATCAGGGCCTTGTCTTCACTATGGAAAAAAACAACGGCGTGTTCTTACCATGTTAGCTAACTTGAGACAAAACCCAGGTGAAAGACAAGACAGTTTCTAGGTTTAACATGTGTTAGCAGGTCAAAATATTTCCAAGGTAAAAATATACCTTTTTTCCTAGTCTGGATGCATGCACAGGGAGTTGGCAGATTTTGGCTGTACAGTGCGTAATGAGTATTTTAATAGTGCCTATCTCTAGGTGTAAAATGATGATCAAACTGAAACAAGAAACATCCACTTTTCAAAGAGTTTGAGAGAGTTGGTGCAATAAAGAAAACAAGTCTGTAGATGGGTATTAGGCAGACCTTAAGGTGGATCAGCGAGACTAGTGAGGGCAAGTGGGTCAGTTTAAGCACTGGGAAAAGAAATAAGAAAAATAGTTGTTAAAGTTTTGAAAAGTCTGACCGCACAAGGCCTTATGTGAATTCATACCTAATAAGCCATGGGTACGTTCAGACAGCTTGTGACTATCCAGCGTATACAATCCTAGGAAGTCCTGGTGTAGAGGATGCTTCTTCCACACTTGGTGCAAAACAATAACAAATGATGCGCCATCTCCCATTGAAAGCACTAGATTTTTTTTCCTGTTGATTATCACAGTTAGACTGGGGAAAAAAGAAACCATAATTAAGAAATCTTATGTTTCTTGATGCCATTATTGTGAATAACAGAATTACTAGAGATGATGAAGGACTTGAGAAAGGAAAACTGTCTCGCAAACAAAAAAAAGATTTCAGCATGTAGCCTGACTCTGTGTGTGTGTGTGTGTGTAGTATTGAGACTGAGTGCAAAATTATCTTAGAGAAGGCTAATCCCTCACTTTCAAATCTCTTTGCAAACCACTTCTATTGAAACACCTACTAGAACTGGCCATCTAATAATGGATAGGCTGAGACACAGTTGGATATAGTATGCCTATGTATTTGTTTATTAATAAAATGTATGCCTTTCATCACCATTTTTCTTGAATGCTTTGTGCCACTACTCCCTCCCCTTTGACTGTCTGAGCTGAGACAGTAAACTCTCCAGACTTTGTCATCAATGTTATATGCAGTGTAGTTGTAGTCATGTCGGTCCCAGGATATCAGAGAGACAAGGTGACTGAGGTAATATCTTTTATAGGATCAACTTCTGTTGGTGAGAAAAACAAGCTCTCACAGTGTGGCTCGAAAGTGTGTCTCTCTCACCAACAGAAGTTGGTCCAATAAAAGATATTACCTCACCCACCTTCTCTGTCAATGCTAGTAAAAATGAAGCTCCAATCCTGATTAAGTTCTTTGGGCATTACCACAATAAAAATATTAAATGCACAGGACAGATTGTGTCTTTGCTATCCTGCTCTCTCTACTGCACAGTTCTAACAGGTTCTAGCTGTGCATCTGAGGACAGCAGAACACTGAAGTTGATCTTCCCTTTGTTCTGAGACAAGAATTTTACTCAGAGTACCTAGTGAAAATTTGAAGAGGTAGGGCTATGAATATTGAAGCTAATCTAAAAACAGTAGCTGATCCTCAACTATTTTGTATCTTGGATAGTCATTTATATCTGTACAAACTGCATATAAAATACTGCCATTCTGATCTGGTGCCTGGTATAAATAACTCCACACTGAGCAAGTAGGTGGAGAATCAGGCCCTAACTAGTTTTATTTTTATATATACACACAACAGAAGAGACATTGATTCCTCTATGTATAAATGGCATAATTTCCATTTCTGAAAAGATGTTTGTTACAATATATCTGTTTTGTCTTTGAGCAAAATTTTTGTGAAACTTAAAACGCTGACAATTTATATATAGAATAGGCCACACCTTGTTATTTATCTCTTAAAGACTGTTAGTCACTGTAGTATTGGGTACAAAGCTAAATCCTGTTTTACGTAAGGGGAAAATTCTGCTCTCATTTATTATTGTAAATCCAGAGAAATTTAATGATAGTTACTCTGGATTTACACAGTGAAGCTGAGAGCAGAATCTAGCAGGATTTGAACCGGTATTAGAGTTTTCAGCTTAACCTTTGCATGTTCATAAAATGTATCTTCAATTTTAGTAGAGCTGTGCAAATAACAGGTTTTTCAGATCTTTGATGATTCCAAAAAATAAAATAAAATACAAGTTTTGGATCAGTCTGAAAGTGAAATTTTTCAAAATTTTTGGCAAATCAAAAAGTAAAAAAAAATTATTTCTGGTCAAATGAAATGTTTCATTTTGACATTTTCTAAATGAAACATTTCAATTTTGACCATTTTAAAATGTTTGTGATTGATTTTTTAATAAAATTAAAGGAAATTGTGAAACAAAAAGTTGTTTAGAACTGAAAATTTGAAACATTTCATTTAGAAAAATATCAAAATGAAATTTTTCATTTTTGCCCCCGAATTAAAAAAAAAAAATGTTGGTTGAAACAATTCAGCAAAACTAGCTTTCACAAAACATGTGCTGTTGTTGAATCTGGATTTCCAGCAAAAAAGTTTCAGATGAAAAATTTCACTCAGCTTTATTCTTTAGTGAACAATAGCTTTTTCACAAATTTGAAAATTCTTGAATGGTTCTGGTATTTGTGATACCCTTCTTGTCGCAGGGTGACTGTATCAAGCCAGGTGAAAACTGTCTTCTTTCTGCCCTTCTGGAGGGTTATTTTCTCAGGAGTTACTTCTAGTTTTAATTCCAGCTGCTTATTTTCAATCCCAAGTTTTCCAAAATACGTGTTTTGGATCTTTGCATCACTGCTCACTCTCTTATCTCCAATAAGCTGCCCATTGACTCTGATGCCTAAAATTAAAAAAAAAAAAAAAAAAAAAAAAAAATGAAAGATTCTGGTCAGCATATGTCAAGGAATGACATGGAAAAACTAAATTTGAGAAAATAAATCAGTTCAGAATCACATCAGAATTGTGATCTTATTTATTGTGGTTCAGAGCAGCATGTAAGAGCTATAATGCAATGGAGAATCTGGCCTGGAATCATCTGTTGAATGGGAATTCACTGAGAATAAGTGGCCGTCCACCAGGGCATATGGAATAAGATTCGACTTGTACTGGTCGGCAGCTTCAGTGTTGAGAAGGAAAAGTCTGAGCCATTATTCTCTATCACTCATTGTAAGCCTTTTCCAGGCATTCCAGGCAAGTTATGGCAAACATGACTTACTTGGAATTCTCACTACTTCCATTCACTGGGCCATATTATACCTGTACAATTCCTCTGAGGGGGTGGCCAAAAGTTCCTTTTCCTACTAAAAGTGAAAATATGGTGCAGTGCACTTTACACTAAGTGATGGAGTATTCCCTTGCTGTAGCTGTGTAGCTCCCATTAATGTCACTGGAAGTTACAATCTACATTGTGTAAGGAAGAGAAGAGCCCTATAAATGAAGTAAATATCCTGATTTACTATATTTAAAGTATGAAAAACTCACCTGTAACTGGGTCATTTATTAAATTTAACACTGCACCCGTCTCTTCATTGATATTGAAACAAATGGCATCTTCTTTTTGTGGCACTGATATAATGAAGTGTGGATCTCCATCAACTGTAAATAATAATCACTAGCATTTATATAATGCTGCAGATGTTCAAAAGTTGTGTACAAACAAAAACTAGTTAATTAAACATTATTATGTCTCCTCTTAGTTGATTTATACTGCCCCTTTAGAACAGGAACTTTTAAATTAGAGTGAAATAGTGAGATTAGAATGAAAGAGTAGCCACATTTAGCAATGAGTCTAGCTAATATCAACATATTTTACTGGGTGGAGGTAGGAGAAATTGGAACCCAATGAGATTTCTGGACCTAAAGATAACAAATCCTCATGTGAGTTTTAGCAAAATAGTTTTGTTGTGATAAGTGTGTGTGTGTGATAAGAGTGTTCAGTAACAAGGCCATTTACATAGGAGGCAATTTTGTTAGGAAAATATGATATCCTAATGCAAAAAGTGCTTAGAATTAGACCAAAGAATACAGCTGAGCTTAATGTGTATAGTTAAGAAATCATTTGATTCCTACAAAATGTTTCCACGAATAGACAAATGCCAAAAAGATAAATTTCTGGGACGAGAGGTTTAGGGGGACTAGATAAAGAGAAGCTGGATATAACACCCATATTTTTTTGCAAAACTAAAAGCTAACCCACAATGTTTAGCAAAATCCAAACAATCCTGGTTTTGTCCGTCTTTCCAACGTGACATAGAATTGTGGAAGAGTTAAAGCTATGTAAAATCAATATAATATACCCCAGTACTCTGGCTTGCTGCTAGGAAGAGAACAACTTTGGAAATTTTTTAAAATTTACTTATAGAATTGACCCTATTGAAAGATCTTCTGAATATAAAACTTTTAAATTATACAGGTGAAGAAAAAAAATCTATAACCCAACTACTAAAATTTAACATACTAGTGCTACACCAAGTGGCATACCAAGAAGTAAGCCCTTAGCCTCGAGTAAGCTCTGTTGGGATAGTAACAAGGAGGGACATGAAAAAATGCTGGTGAAAGCAGGAGGCTGAGTGAGTACCATTCAGATAAAGAAGAGAAAAGTAAGGGTTATTGTCAAGAGGTTTAGGAGCAGAAAGAAAGACCATGATAAGGATTAAACCTGTGAAGGCTGAATGTTATAAAAGAATAAGGGAAATTTAGAGCAAATTAAAATGTGAGCCTATGGAACAAAAATTGCTTATTTATTTTGTTTTTATGAAAATTAATTATACAAAAGATTCTGAAGAATTTTGCAACTTGGTCTTTTTAAGGTTCTCCTCTTTTTTTTCAAAGAAGACCTTTTCCCTATTTTATTTTAAACTATTTAAAACAAACTCACCACTAGTATATAGGGAGGGGATTGAAGGACTACTGTACAGATAAGAATGTGTTGGATCTGCATAGAAACAAAGAACAAAGATTGTTAGAAATAAAATCAAAAGGGGATATTTGCACATTGTATCTACGACACAGGTAGGATGTTAACAATTTAAATTACTTGTTCAAGCTTAATTTCTATTCTAGTTCTAATACATAATGGTTATGGTTTGATGGTACTGCTCTGCACTGCCATGTGCAAAACCCAGGCTTGAGTGTCAATCCCAATCTCCAATTTACTGGTTCAGCATGTACTAGAAGTAATTGTGTTTATTCTCTGTGAATGACTGGGTATCACAAACAGGTTGTGAAGATATTTCCGCTGCTATTTCTTGTCTGGAAGAGGACAGACTGAGACAGTACTTAAGGCTGGAAGAGGAAGGCAGAGGACTAAAAATAGAACAAATGGAGAAGATTGTCAGGGCTTTCTCAGGTACATCGAAGACTATCTACACACACACACAGTTTGCTATAGCTGCAGTGTGACAGTTGCTGCTGCCCCTGAATCAGGAAAAGTGTCATCGGGATAGAGACAAACTTATTTACATTGTCTTCATCATCCGATGCTCTCCACTTGAGGCACCAAAGGAACTCTCTTCCAGTGATTCCAACATGTGGCTCAGAGATTCCCGATGAATATTTTGGCAAGGTGTGAAAGCCTGATCTGTGATGCTTCACTGCTGTAAGACTCAAGCCCTAAATCATAAGGATGTTTATACATACGACTGTTCAATTTTTAGTTGCATTTTAACCTATTATGTTGAATTTGCTAGTCTTTTCCTAGAATTTGTTAAAATATAGGTGAAAACACAGATAAACTTATTTCCCTCTGCCTGATCATTTTTGTTGCCTGAAATGATTCCTTTGACAAATCTAGTTCATTCAGAAATTCAAGATTATGACTTACATGATTGAGTGCCTGGGGCAGCCTTTGCTGTGAATGAAACAAAACAGCATTAGAACAGATAAATGAAAGACAAAAATAAAAGATATCCTGCATTTATCTATAGATTTCTAGATGTTTAGAAAACATACACTGCATCATCCCTTGCTTCCCAAGCTGAGAGCATTCCAGGGACAGCAAACCCAACTCCTGGAGAAAGGAAATGTCTTGTGTAGCTTTTGAGAAATCTGCTCAGGCCAACACACAGAGCAGCACTAATGAGATCTGAAGGGAGCTTTCCTACAATATTGGAGCCCTTAAGAGTTAGGGAGTAGGAGTGAAGCAAATGTAGATATGAATATTGATAAACAACCACACTACTCTAGCAAAGTTGAAACTTACATGGGACATTTAAACAAAAAACCTTACCATGAATAGCATGAATCTGGCCTATCCCCAGAAGTGCAGGGGAGTGGGGGAGTGGGTTAGGAAAAACATTTGAAGTAAAGGATAGTTAAGAACTAGAACAGGTTATCAAGGGAGGCTGTGGAATCCCCATCATTGGAGTTTTTTAAGAATAAGTTGGACTAACATCTGTCGAGGATGGTCTAGGTACACATGGTCCTCCCTCAGCATAGGGGGATGGACTAGATGACCTCTCAAGACCCCTTCCAGCCCTACATTTCTATGACTCTATGTAGCATAGATGCAGACACAGTACATGGGCCAAATTCTGCTCTTTTCTTTAACCCCTGGAAGAAGCCTCCATTCCTGAGGCCAGACCATCTCCTCCCGCAGTAAAACCTGTTGGGGGCAGGGTGTCTCTGAGGATCCTCTTTTGCCATTCCTCCCCAATTTGGCTGTGGGGCATGTATTTTCCATCCATCACAGGCCCTGCCCCAAAACCTGCCAGATTCCCAGGGATCTCTAAGAGGCCAAGACCATCTGCATGGAGGCCCAGTGCTTCTACGCCTGTTCTCTGGCAGTATGGCTGTGTTGGGGGATTCCCATGGGGGCTGTGGGACTGTTCACAGAAAAGACATATTATCTCATCTTGTCCTGGTAAACTCTGTGGCTGGAGGGGGAATGGAGTACATCCCGTCTGATTCTACCCACTCCTCTGCTTTGTCAGTCTCCTCCACTTCTCCCATGGGGATCCTAGACTTATGGAGCAGCCTTTATGGGGACGAGGTGGCTTGGTGCTGAATGGGAAACTGACACCTCTGGTCCTCCATGTGAGAGGAGAGAAATCTGTGGACCAAGAGTCTCCTCCATATAATTATCTGGCGGTGAATGATCCTGCCCATGGAAAGCAACTAACAATTCTTATTATTTGCTTGTATTAGGCACCTAGAGTCTACTGTGATAGGTTCATTACAATTTCTAAAGACAGATGGAGCTGAGTGAACAATGAAAACAATTATTTATGAATATTCTGCTTGAAAAAAATCATATTTTTTTTATTTATTATGGAGATATCCTATCTCCTAGAACTGGAAGGGACCTTGAAAGGTCATTGAGTCCAGCCCCCTGCCTTCACTAGCAAGACCAAGCACTGATTTTTGCCCCAGATCCCCAAGTGGCCCCCTCAAGGATTGAACACACAACTGTGGGTTTAGCAGGCCAATGCTCAAACCACTGAGCTATCCCTCCCCCCCATAAATTCTTACCCATTTATGAATTATTCACTCAGAATACTGCTCAAATAATTTTATTTTTTGTAAAGTGTGTAATTTGTCAAATAAATGATTCAGCAACTAATACCCAAGCAGCACTAAAGAGACAGAAGTATTGGGTAAAACAAATAGAATTTGAAACTTACCTTCAGCTGTTACCAGGGATGGATATGAAATAATAATAATAATAAAAAGTTAACTGTTAGTTTCAGGCACACAGTTAAACAGTTGGATAATCTGCTCTAATATGAAACACCATTTTAATTAGGTATTCTGAAGAAAAATCAAATATGGTTTGATGGTTCAGACATAACTCTTGTAGCATTTTAAATTTCAAGCCCATATTCTTGCTGTTGATGTGAGTGAATGTAAACCAACTGCAAGGGGAACAAATGAAAAGAAAATGTTTAACATATGGGACAACAAATCTGGACTCAATTATGCATGTGAAAAATGAATATTAGCCCATGGGAACAGTTATACTGGCAATTGCTTTACTCTGTCTCACTTTCATGCAGCTGCCAAGTGCTCCTTGACAATTTTACTCTGTTGCAATTTTCATGATATGAGATGAGACCCTTCATATTTCTGGTACAGCTCATGACTATGGTTGAATCTGTAACCCCATTTGCATGTCCGGAAGGGGCAGGTTGGTCAGCTGGGAGCACATTTGAAGGCCAGGGATTTGTGAAGAAACTATCAGAGTGCTGGGAAGCAGGCAAGGAGAGGAAAGCCATTAGGGTAGTGGAGGGGAAATCCAGCTGGGGTATTTTGTGGAAGGTTTGGTGGACCTAATCCAAGGACAAGAGACGAATGAGGAGAAGCAGAGCAATGTATGTGGTAAAGTGATAGCTGAGGCACTGAAAAGGAATGTACTTGTCTTAATTTCCTCAGTACAGCTTACTAAAGATGGACAGAGTCATTTTTCATGCCATATAGGTTAAGTAGGAGAAAATGGGCTGTAAAAGAGAACGCTAATTTAATGAACAACTAGCTAATAACTAACAAAGTAAACAAGAACAAGGGAAAGATAAATGGATCTGAATTTTAAATGACTACTTTCTTCTATTGCATCATATATGTATATTGTGTTTTCCAAACATGAAGATATTATACCTGCCCTTCAGCTATCTAAATGTCTGAGTATGCAAAACCTTACAAGAGTACTCTGTCTTCATGTGAGTAAGAACTTGCTGGATCTGACTCTGAATTAAAACAATATACAGAAAAGTTTAGGAGGAAGGGATGTGAACTGAAGTTGAGCATGTCTAGGTTATTTAGGTTAAATGTGTTTCTTGGTTTTATTTGTTTTATTGTTTTGAGATGTTTGTATTTTTATATACCATGATTTTGAATTTACAATATATTTTAAATTTATGGGCAAATGGGTAACAATGGAAGGTGGACTGATGGAAGTGAGTTTAAAGGAGGAAAATGATTCTGTGTGGTGCACAGGAGAAAGCTATTCTAACCATTGGAGGGCATGGCTTGAAAAATATATTTGCATATATATTTGAAACTCTGCTCCAATGTGAAAAGCCCCTATCTAAGGGAATGTCAAATGGTCATTTGAATTCCCTTACTAAAGTAAAACTGAAAATGTCTGTACCTTCTACTGGTTTATCAGCAATTGCAGCTTTATCTTCATTATCTTCTGGCTTCGTAACTACCATGGATGTCAAAGGTGTCACAAACTTGTACTTCAGAGAGAGCTCCAGGGCTTCAGCGGTAAGATTTTCCTTTTCTTCTCCCTGAGCTACAGTGCTGAATGAAGGGAGAGAATCAGAACATAAACTTTCTACAAAGCCAAATCATTAAACAATGGATTAAGCATTTTATTCTCCCTCTAAAATATGAAGCTATCCATTTATCTGCTGAAAAGAAATACACATTTCCTTTTGAGAGCACTCCTGACTTCACTGAGGGGCAGAGCAGGTAGCCACAGTCTGATCCAGTATTTGCACTCCTTTAAAATTAACTTGAAAAAACAATACTTACTATTTTTTGGCCTTCTCATGGGTGTATTTATGTGATGGAGAGTAAATTAGGTAAACAGTTCTGTATTTTCTGTGCATTTGTAATGAATATCGCCAATTAGCTGCCCAGTGTTTTCATGCTATTTCACAGAGAATGTTAATTTATATTTTGTTACCGTTTTTCCAGTAATTGTTGGATGGTGAGATAAGCCCAAAGCCTCTCAATGTAATCCCCAAATATGTACTCCTGTTCTTGGAGAGCTTTTGCTGTTTCTTCAACATCTGCTTGTTCACTAAATGTCACATCATTTTCTGCCTGTTAGGAATAAAGAAACTTCTCTCTGTAACAGACAGGTACAACTGAACCCTGACTATCCAAAATAGGTTACAGGAGACATCCAAAATCTTCATATAATCTAGAGTTTGGAAAATGAGGATTTTGTATGTAAGGATGTAAATTAATGAACATCTTGATCCTGCACTGAGAATTGCACAGGTTCAGAAATCAGTATCAGTGCCTTTGCTCAGTAGTTCCACAGCTGCTAGAAGTATATATACGGGGACATAACACATTTTCAAAATTAACATTGAAATTTGGTTAATCAGGATTTACCTGTACATTGCTTATGCTATGTATTTAACATGGCACAGATATAGTAGCTGGCCTAGTAGTAGCACAATTTCTGTATTTTAAATATACACCTCTACCCTGATATAACACAACCCGATATAACACGAATTCGGATATAACGCGGAAAAGCAGCGCTCTGGGGGGGCAGGGCTGCGCACTCCAGCAGATCAAAGCAAGTTCGATATAACACGGTTTCACCTATAACGCGGTAAGATTTTTTGGCTCCCGAGGACAGCGTTATATCAGGGTAGAGGTGTATCTAGTTTCAGATGATAACAATTGTAATGTGAAGTGGACCAATTTATGTCAGAGTACATATACAAGTGATACTATACATTTGATAAATATTCTCTGTATGAAAGTGGTACATTCGTGTTGGGTTTTTTAAAATTGTTATAGAATTCAGGACTGGAAATAATTTTTAGTCCACTTAGTACCTAACAGGAACAAAGTTCTATCTCCATTGGAAGGCCTTTCAGATATTCAATTGACTTAGAGGGTGGAAAGTATTCCTCAAAGGATTAAAGACTATTTTGGAGGACAAATGCATTTCACATGCAAACCAAATCACCAGAACTTGAAGGGGAAGTGGCAAGACTGGTATCTGGATTTCACTTAGCAATATTGCATTAGAACAAGATTTTCATACTATCATACTGATGAATCTTGAATTGTACTTTTTACAAAGTTTGCATACAAAGTTAAAAGTCACAGATTATTCCATTCAACTATTAAACACCATGTTAATGAAACAATAAGGCTAACCATGTAAAGACAAAAAAAATCATCAAGAGATGTAAACATCAAGGTTCTGATAGCAACACTAACTTACTCAATTTGGACATACTGTACAAAGTTACTCCAGATTGACGTTAGAGTAATTAAAAGAAAAATTTAGCTAAATAAATGTCATGCCTTTTGGTGTACTTACATTCTCCATACTCTGCAATATTTTTTTTCATAGAATAAAGGTATATTGGGGAATTTTTATACACTGCCAAATTTGGAATCTCCCACATTCATACATTTTTTGTCACAAAGAAAGGCTTGAAACAATCACAGTAGACCCATACTTACACCTTGAGCTTTCACATCTGCAGTCAAACTGTTCAGGTCATTATCTGTAATACGTCCAGCCACCACGATTTCAGAGCCATCATAGTAGTGCTTAAAATTGTTTTGAGTTAAGTCAGAAATTGCATTTTCAGGGTAGTTTAACTCCACTTCTGTAAGCATGGGATTGGCTACTTCCTCATAAAAACCCTAGAGGGAAGAGGGGGGCAGCTTATAATTAATAAATATATAATTCATAGACACTCCTATGCCCACAGATCTCTTGACACCTTAACAAATAAATAGAACTGTTCATTAGACCATGTTGTCTCCCAATTTATAGTCATTCCACTTTGCACCTTTACAAAAGAAGGGGAAAGCTGTTACCTGGAAATCTAGCACCCCAGCACATGGTCATATTTTGTTTAATTACATTGAAAGTGGAGGCAAATGTCATCAGAAATATCAGCGTGACTGCCATCATTAACTTAATTTACATAGTTATGGTTTTACCTCCATTTGTATGGCTGAATCAGAATCTGGATAGATGCGACGAGCCACCCCTTTATTCTCTAGTGCCATCTTTTCTAGAAAATTATAGTCAATACCATAGCCAAAAGCTAGGTTATATAAGGGGTATCTTCCTTGAATGGCTTTTTTTACATTCGCTTGAATTGCCTGAGGGTCTGATACACCTGCATATTAAATAATACAAAACAAAATAGGATTTTGTTTATGAAAACAATAGCAAACAGAAAAAAATAATAAAATGAATGAAATGTGGTTAGTTATTTTTTATTTTGATTTTTCAAGGCATGACTATCATGTTTTCTAGGCATCATTAATTCTAAACTAACTTTAGACAAAGTATATACAAGTATCTAACTTAGAAGGCAGACTTCCTTTCAAAAAAACCAAAACCCTTTATTAACCCCATAAATAAGGTTCTCCAAGAGGCAGAGTACACACCAGCCACCTTTGTGCTTTCAGGATTCTGAGTTGTTCAGGGAC
>NW_020664583.1:7396468-7501944 GCF_002925995.2 Terrapene triunguis
TCAGTGCAGGACATCTAAATTAAGGGTTTACATCAGTGTAACTGAATTAATTTAGCTACACCAATGAAAATGTTCTTAATATAGCAAGGATGATGTCTAATTAGGCAATGGTTTAGTAATGTGGCAAAATTGTGACTAGGATGAGACCACCAAAGACACAGTGTATATATACTTGTGGTAGATTCATAGATTCTAGGACTGGAAGGGACCTGAAGAGGTCATCGAGTCCAGTCCCCTGCCCGCATGGCAGGACCAAATACTGTCTAGACCATCCCTGATAGACATTTATCTAACCTACTCTTAAATATCTCCAGAGATGGAGATTCCACAACCTCCCTAGGCAATTTATTCCAGTGTTTAACCACTCTGACAGTTAGGAACTTTTTCCTAATGTCCAACCTAAACCTCCCTTGCTGCAGTTTAAGCCCATTGCTTCTTGTTCTATCCTTAGAGGCTAAGGTGAACAAGTTTTCTCCCTCCTCCTTATGACACCCTTTTAGATACCTGAAAACTGCTATCATGTCCCCTCTCAGTCTTCTCTTTTCCAAACTAAACAAACCCAATTCTTTCAGCCTTCCTTCATAGGTCATATTCTCAAGACGTTTAATCATTCTTGTTGCTCTTCTCTGGACCCTCTCCAATTTCTCCACATCTTTCTTGAAATGCGGTGCCCAGAACTGGACACAATACTCCAGCTGAGGCCTAACCAGAGCAGAGTAGAGCGGAAGAATGACTTCTCGTGTCTTGCTCACAACACACCTGTTAATACATCCCAGAATCACGTTTGCTTTTTTTGCAACAGCATCACACTGTTGACTCATATTTAGCTTGTGGTCCACTATAACCCCTAAATCCCTTTCTGCCGTACTCCTTCCTAGACAGTCTCTTCCCATTCTGTATGTGTGAAACTGATTTTTCCTTCCTAAGTGGAGCACTTTGCATTTGTCTTTGTTAAACTTCATCCTGTTTACCTCAGACTATTTCTCCAATTTGTCCAGATCAATTTGAATTATGACCCCGTCCTCCAAAGCAGTTGCAGTCCCTCCCAGTTTGGTATCATCCGCAATAGAGATAGTGAATCTCAAACTGAAACCAAAGACCTGATTCTCCAGTCTGCTACAGCAGCTTAACCTTAGTGTAATGCCATTGAAGTCAGAGGCGAATCAGGTCTCACGTCTCCTGAAATTAAAGAATGGTGAACTAAAACTGAAGTAATTATTTTCCTTCACCTGCTTAATTCCACTTTACTGTTCGCTTCATTTACCAAGACACTTACCTTCATTAGGTTGACCATCCGTTAACAAGATAATTATAGATGCACTTCTCTTGGGCACAGAATTTGTTTCAAAAGCTGTAGTCAGCATTTCAATTCCCTTCATTAAACCACCATGTAGGTTTGTCACTGCAATGTAGAGACACAAATTAGGATTGAAAACTGGTGGTCAAAAATAGAAATGTTTTAATCATAGATTCATAGAAATGTAGGGCTGGAAAGGACCTCAGGAGGACATCTCGTCCAGCCCCACAGGCCGTGGCAGGATTAAGTATACCTAGACCATCCCTGACAGGTGTTTTTCTAAGCTGTTCATAAAAACCTCCAGTTATGGCAATTCCACAATCTCACTAAGTAACCTGTTCCAGTGCTTAAACTATCCTTAGTGTTAGAAAGTTTTTCCTAATATCTAATCTAAATCTTGCCGCAAAGTAAGCAGACTACTTCTTGTCCTACCTTTGGTGGACAAAAAGAACTGATCACCATCCTCTTTATAACAACCTTTCACATATTTGAAGACAGTTTCATAGATTAAACATGCCCAGTTCTATCAACCTTTCCTCATAGGTCAGCTTTTCTAAACCTTTCATCATTTTGGTTGATCTCCTCTGGACTCACTCCAATTTGTGCACTTTTTTCTTAAAGTGTGGTGCCCAAAACTGGAAACACTACTACAGCTCAGGCCTCACCATTGCTGAGTAGAGCTGAACAATTATCTCCTGTGTCTTGTTAATACATTCCAGAGTGACATTTGCCTTTTTTGCAACAGCATCACACTACTGACTCATATTCAAATTGTGATTCCCCCATTGCCCCCAGGTCCTTTGCTGCAGTTCTGCTGCCTAGCCAGTTAGTCCACATTTTGTATTTTTCCTTCCTAAGTGTAGTGTTGTGCACTTCTCTTTACTGAATTTCATCTTGTTGATTTCAGACTGATTCTCCAATTTATTAAGATAATTTTGAATTCTAATTCTGTCCTCCAAAGTGCTTACAACTACTCCCAGCTTGGTGTCATCTGCAAATTTTATAAGCATGCACTCTACTCCGTCATCCATTAATGAAAATAATGACTAGTATCAGACCCAAGACGCCTGCAGGACCCACTTGATATGTCCTCCCAGTTTAACAGTGACCATTGATAACTACTCTGAGTATGGTTTTTTAACCACTTGTGCATCCACTTTAAAGTAATTTAATTGAGACCATATTTCATAGAATCATAGAAATGAAGGGCTGGAAGAGACCTCGATAAATCATCAAGTCCAGCCCCCTGAGCTGTGGCAGGACCAAGTAAATCTAGACCATCCCTGACAGGTGTTTTTCTAACTTGTTTTTAAACATTTCCAATGATGGAGTCTCTGTGACCTTCCTTGGAAGCTTATTCCAGAGCTTAACTATCCTTTTAGTTAGAAAGTTGACATAGTTTCCCTAGTTTGCTTATGATAATGTCATGATGGACTGGGTCAAATGCCTTACTAAAGTCCAGATATAGCACATATACTGCTTCCCCTGCCCGGCATCCACTAGGCTGTTACCCTGTAAAAGAAGGAAATTAGATTGGTCTGGTATGATCTGTTCTTACAAATCCATGTTGGCTATTAATTATCACCTTATTATGCTCTATGTGAAACATTGTTTATTTATTATAGAATTATAGAAATGTAGAATTGGAAGGGACCTCAAGAGGTCTTCTAGTCCAGACTCCTGCACTCAAGGCAGGACTAAGTATTATCTAGATGACCGCAACAGGTGTTTGTCTAACTTGTTCTTAAAAACCTCTAATGATGGAGATTCCACAACCTCCCTAGGTAATTTATTCCAGTGCTTAACTACCCTGACAGTTAGGAAGTTTTTCCTAATGTCCAACCTAAACCTCTCTTGCTACTATTTAAGCCCATTGCTTCTTGTCCTATTCTCAGAGAACAATTTTTCTCCCTCCTCCTTGTAGCAAAATTTTATGTTCTTGAAAACTGTTATCATATCTCCCCTCCCCGACTTCTCTTCTCCTCACTAAACAAAGCAATTTTTTTCAGTCTTTCCTCATAGGTCATTTTCTAGACCTTTAATCATTTATGTTGCTCTCCTCTGGACTTTCTCCAATTTGTCCTAATCCTTCCTGAAATGTGGCGCCCTGAACTAGACACAATACTCCAGTTGAGGCCTTATCAGCACGGAGTAGAGTGGAAATTTAGGAATCTAGTGAATTATCATTACAGTACGATAACTGAATTCAGGCAGTTTCAGTCCCTTAACATTTTGCCTTCATTTATAGCTGGCACTTAAATCCATCACATAAACACTTCACATTACAGTGAAAGGATTTGGTTTTGACGGCTGGGGATGAGTAAATTTGACAGAACCTGGATTTTGCAAACTAACATAAGAAAAAATGGACATCATATTTTGGGTAAATGCCAACCTCAGGAATGTCCCATTAGTAATATAGGGCAAGCTTGGGGCAGGTCCTTGCATGGGTGATGGAAGGGTAGGGGGAATACATATGGAGCTTCACTCGCACCTTGTGAACACTCCATATGAAATTCTTTCACAAATGCAACCTCTACCAGAATAGCTGGTCATTAGGGGCTAAGACCCATCAATAATGATAAAACTGTGTAGTGTGGCTGATGTACAGCAGACTGCAGTACTATCTGCTACCACTGGAGGCTCTTGAAGGAGCTGAAGCTGTAATTCGCTTGACTGCCACCAATGGACTTTTGCCGCTACAATACAGACTTCAGGCAGCGGAGGAAGTACATCAGTTAAGTTTGGGGAACATCAAAAAATTGTGTTTGTAATCCTTTCCAAAATCTTAAGGCGAGCCTCATGCACCATAATGCAATATTGCTAACTCCAAGCATCCAAAATTTGAGTCAGGCTCCAAAAAATCATGAGATTGGCTTCCAAATCATGAGATGATTAAAAATAATAAATGTTGAGTTCTTTCTCTTTGCTTTCTGGTTTTCTCTCTTTAGGTTACACTCAGGTCACATTTTCTATCTTTTTTCTACAGCCAGGAGGGCCAGGAAACTTTACTTTTTTTTAAATGAAAGCTGAGATTTTCATGACTCCGGGAGCTGGAGCTTTAAAGAAAATCACCAAATGTCATGAGACTTACAAAAACAGTCACGAGAGCTGGCAACACTGGTACTGTGATCACAGTTAGCAGGCATCTGTTGTCATAGATTTGTGTGTGTGTGCAAGTGTGCCCATGAGCACAGAAGTGTGTGTGTGGTGGGGGGCGGGGTATTTCTCAGACTCACCCAGAAATGCTGGGGATTTGAGACTGAAGTTACTGTCTGTGTGACTGCAATGTTGTCAATTTTAACCACTGGCCATGTGCTTCAGACCTATGTGGTAAAAATCACTGATGCCTGAAGGATGCAGCTCTCAATTTCTAATTCCAGTAACATGAATTTTGCTCTCTCTGGTGAATTCACACACTATTTTTAGGGTAGGGGGGTTGTGATTTCTGTTTAAAACTTGCCTGTTTTTCAGTTCTTTCTCTGAAGGTTGCAAAAACCTTCACAAAACCCCAAAACAAACATATAACTATAATAGTGCTTCTTAACCAGTCAATTTTTAGAATGAAAGCTTGCAGCACTCCATTCTCAGACTGAATTTGTGTATTAGCTTCTTCAATATTTATTTGAAGTACCACCTATTGGCAAGTTTACTACAATACTTACTGCCTCGAGTGTCAATAGCTCGAACGAAGTCCTTTGCTTCCTTCAGATTCTCAGCAGTGGCTTTGACTAATGTGTCTTTCCAAATGTGTACATCGGAACCAAACAGTATAAAATTAAAGTAGTCATCTTCCCTAATATCCTCTAATATTTTAAGAAGTGCTTCCCTTGTCTATAAGTAAATAAACACAAGTTTAAATGAATGAAACTGATGTGGGTATATTGAATAACAAAGGAAAGCCTACAGCTTTTACATGATTTGTTTCTGAGGATTTTTCACTGAACATTCATATAGTGTATAGTGGAAAAACTCTGGGCCTGATTCTGTCCTCAGTTGTACCACTGTCAATCAGGAATAATTCCAGTTAAGTCAGTGAGTTACACCAGCATAACGTCTGTGTAGATGAGATGAAAATCAGGCCCTATTATAGGATCACTTGAACAATCATCACCTATGCTGAGCGGGAGAGGTTAGTTCTAAGCAATAGTAACATTTGGGTTGGGGAGGAGATCTTAAGCACCAGAGCCTGGGTCTTGATATGCAGCAGCAGAAACAGAAATTCTGAGCATCAGAATGGAGTGGGGAGTTCTAACAGTAAGGTGCTTCCCATCACCCAGGCTGGAAGAGGGTACAAAAGATATAGAAAAGGGAAACAATAGACAATATTATACATGTGTTTTAACTTACAGGATACCCAGAGCGTGGGGAGGCCTTTTATAGACACTTTGGTTTAGAATTTTGAAGATATAAAAATATAGCTTGAAAACATCCATGATTATAGTTTTGGCGTAGGCTGAGACTTTGAACACCTGCTCATGATAAGAAGTGTCTAGTACCTCCACTGGGTACTAGGCTCCCTAGAACCTGGCACACCAGGACTGACTTTATAGTAAATGTAATCAATTACCTGTTGTATTCCTATTCCAGACATTGAGCCACTAATGTCTATTACAAAAACCACGTTTTTTGGAAAATTTGGAAGATTTGTTGGTGCAAAAAAGTGTACAAAGTATCCATTGACAATCTGAAAAAAAGAAGATGTGTAAAATAATGTGACTTCAATTTACTAAGCATGCCCAGATGAAATTGTAAAGTATTGAATTTACCTGTAAATCACCTGGACTGTCTCTCTTCACATCATACTTTATTGTAAAATCTCCATCCAACAGTGATGTTGAACAATTTGCACAGGTTCGCTGTTGATCAATGGTTGGCTTGAAAGACACATGGCCCTGAAAGCAGAAGCCCTCATTAGATTCAAACTTTAATAAATGAATGTAAAATACAAAACATGAGAAGGTTTGTGTTTTAGACAAATGTATGTACAGAAATGTGAAAGTCAATATGATAAAACAGAGTTTTATAAAACAGATGCCATTTTAAACAAGTTATCTATACCCAAGTCAATATTTTATTATTCTGAGTAACTGAGTTTATGCAAGGTAATAAAAATGCATTAATAATAAAATATTATTATAAAGCCCTCTCCTCAGCAACGGTTAAAGAGATGAAAATATTAACTACATCATCATACACATATACAAAACCAATTATACTAAAAAGTGCTCCTGCAAAGGGGGTGATTTTAGATGTTGTTTGAAAGTGGGGAAGTAAAATGCAAGGTGTCTGCTTATGGACAGCAAGTTCTAGCTATGTGGGCACAACAGCAAAAGGGTCAGTCACCTGCCTATCTAAGAACCACCTCTTTGTCTGTGCACTGCCTAGCACAAAGGGACTTGGCCTAAAGCACTACTGTAATACATATAACAAATAATAACAACAAGTAGATGTCAGAGCAGAAATACCAGTAGGCTAAGGCTCAATTTCGAGGTCTCGAACTAAAACCCGGTTTCCTCACACTTAATTATTTAAAAAGCAATATGGTCAATTTAAATTCAATCTCCTGAATTTTTCCTTATTCTGTGGTTTCTTTATGTCACCTTCAGTGGCATAAAAGGGCTATAGGTGGCCCCTAAAGAATACCCTGTAATGCCAGAGGGCAAAGGGACCCCCCCACGCACTTTGGTTCATGTAAAGCATGTGTAATTCCTCTAGGTCAGCTCCTTTCCTGGCCCCAGTTGAGGGGTTTTATTAGGAGGGAGGGAGGGAAAGGGCATGGCCAGAGCACCTGGATATTCTGTGCTAGTGTAATAATCCATAGAAGGCTGTTATAAGCTGGCATGATTTAGAGCAACCCTGGGAAGAGAGGCCTTATAGAAATTAGAGATGGAAAAGAGCTGTATTATCCCATCCAGCCCCACTACTGGCCAGTACAATACATTTACATTTGCATTAACTCAATATATTGTGCTGATGTATTATTTCAGAATGAGCTGACTTTGTTAGAATGCAGAAAAAATATAACAAATTCATTCTCTACTAAGGCTATTAGCCATTGTACCTTTTTTCCTGAGAAAGATTTTTTAATAACTTGTGACAGGTCATTGGTGATGAATGATCCTTGTGCTTCCAGCTCACTGATACCTTGGGGTTCAAAGATGTTTGCCTGGATCTGAAACATTCATTGAAAATACGCTGTCATAGATAAACCCACAACTATAACAACTTAGATGGAGGACAATGAGCAACTCTATATTCAGAATAGGGAATTTCTTAGTAAAGGGGAAATCTGCCTTTATAATGCAAAGTAGCATTCATATTTGAATCAGAAATCCTCAAGTAGTTAGATGTGACCTACCTATCTTCCACCTGGAGATTTAAAAAAGAAACACAACTGAAAGTTACTGTTTTACTAACTGCTCACAAGAATTTGGGTCAGATGTTGAAGAACCACTCATTTCCTCTGAAAATACCATACAGCCAGTACCAGGAGGCCATATCTGGTTATGATTTGTTTTTGCTGCAGTATGGTTTTGGTCTTGTGCATAGTGCTGCATATAATGATTTAAGCATTTTTTGATGACCATCTTCAGAGTATATCCTTTTAAAGCATCTCCTGGGCACACATGAGAGAAAGCTATTGAACTACAGGTAGATTTTAGCAGGGCAGATAAAGAGAGTGTTCAAACAACCTCTGGCACTGAAGAGACCTTGGTTTGAATCCTAGGGTACAGTTTGTGTGTCTCTATGAATTCAGGCAGCATTGTTTGGCATCAGTTTGATCAAGGTTTGGGCTATTCTATTAAGGCATTTGTGAGAGGAGTGTCTTATGTTCATCCTTTTCTCAGTTGTGTTAATGACTTTCCCACTCTCCAATATATCCTAGTTTTGTAGGGCTTATTGCTTGTCCCAACTAGTGAAGCTTATGTATGCAAACCAGTAATAAAATACATTGTTTGAGGCTTTCAACCTGGTTCATAATCACCACTGCCCACAAGATATTGGTTGGGGACCTTCCCTTCAATTGTGAACTGCTGTGGACAAACACAGTATCCCGCTTCATCTGTTATGCATATATTCCAAAAGATGCACAAGATTTCAATGCATCTTGAGTTTCTGTAACTACAGAATGTAACCACTGCAAGGTACAATTTAATTCACAATGCCATTTACCTCAAAGTGATTGATGAGCTGCTTTGGTTTTACTTTAATGAGCATCTCATATTTTCCAAAGTTTCTCTTCAACAGTTCCTCATAGGTGAGCTCAAAAGTGACTTTGCTGGCTGCTGCAATGTTGACTGAAACAGTGAACTTTTCAGTTTTTCTCCCAGAAGCCCTAGAAATGTTAAACTAATTACAAATAAGAAAAAAGGCTGCTTGTCCTTTCTCTCCTATTGTGCGCCTGCTCAAGAGCCAGGCATAGTCTGGCCCACAAAAATGAATACAAGAGAAATGAGATTTCTGGGTCTCATTCTTTATCACTAACTCATACTGAGAAGCATTTACACAGGTAGCTGAGTGGGACTAATCACATGAGTATGTATTATTCAATTAGTAGGGTTGCATAATTAAATCTTTCACAATAATGGATATCCCCTGACCAATCAGAAGTCATGTCTCTATTACATTATAACCAATATCCTTTTTTCATATAAAGTATGAACTTTTAACAGAGGCTATAAAATACATTCTTAATTTCATTTTTAGCTATAGGATGCTGGAATATGGAAATGAAAAGTTTAAGCCCACTGTAAGTCAGCATTCTTACCGGACGAGACCCGCAGTCTGTCCCCGTGAAACAGCCTTCTCATATTGCTTTTTTGCAACTTCCTTTTCTTTTATAGTCCCAGGATAGGTAACACCATCAATTGTCCTACAGATGAAAAAGTATCTAATTTAGGTGAATGATTTGTACTGACACATGAAAACATTATTATTGGTTATCCTCTGTTCATTATCTTGTTTGCTAACAAGCAGTTTCTAGATTTGATCTTGCCAAGTGCTGAGCACTTCCTGTGAGGTGATGAACACCTTCAATTTCCAGTTACTTCAGTTGGAGTTAAGAGTTCTACACCTTACCAGATCAAGACCAATTCCTCCTCTGAAAATAAATGAGCCCAATATTGGGCTGATGGTAACCACTATTCAAATCTTTGGCAAACTCCTATACCATGGCATCGTGAATATCATGTTTTGAACAATGACACCAGATGACATACTGTAACTAAAGACAAAAAGGTGTGATATTTTCCTCCATTTTTTGGCCTTCATCTGCTTTCAGCTACTATGTTCAAATATTGCTTCTACAATAATGGAATAAATTAAGTTATAATGTCATGATGGAAAAACTGTAGGCAATGGAACATCTTTCTAGAGATCCCAGGTTTGAACAAGTGGTATTTCTGGAAATTTTCCTTTAGGCCTCTGCAGATGGGTAGAAAAAAATTGCAAATTAGTGGTCTTATCCACAAATGCACAACTGTCTGAAGGTCCCACAAATACCCAGCATCTATATTTGTATCATTAACTTTGTCCAAATAACATTTAAAAATCAACCTAATAGTAAAGTAAAAATAAAGATCTCAGTTCAGATTCTTAATGTTGCTAGTCTATATTTCTCTGTATTAAACCCAGACAGATTCTTAGTCCGTGCTAGAAATATAAGTTCTTCTCACATGCTGAAATTGGTAATGAAGGCTGTCTTAGGGAGATCCACATCAAAAACCACTTCCTTAGACACATTGGCACGATTGACAGCTCGGCTAGTGATGACATTGTGGGCAAATCGGGAAGTCACTTTGCTGTCAATTTTCATGCTGTAGATTTCTATGCCATTGACAATCTGAAGAATAAAAGATGGCAAAATAACCACCAGTTACATTTGAACATTGTGTAAATCAGTAATAACTCAATAAGACAGAAATAATCATAGTAGAGAGTCCTAGTATTTCACTGCATAACAGAAAAGAACAAGTTCTGTATTTGTTCAGGACCACTAGGGTACAATGAAGTTTGCTTGAGTGTTTTTAATATTGTCCACAATCAGGCTACTATGTGAAAATAATTGTTCTATTAACAGTAACTCAGTAGCAAAATGTTATCTCTAGAGTTGAGCTGGCACTGCTACTATAAGCTCCTACTTTCAGGTATTTATAACATTTTGAAATAATTTTCTTTTATTGCATCCATAACTCCTGTGCATGCTCAGTATTGGGTGTACACAACAATATACCTCTGGCTTCTGATACCAATGATTGCTGTAAACAGCAGCTGAATGGCTGGCTCGTGCAGCACACACCTAAAAGTGCCTTATAAAAGTGCCACATATAGACTCAATTTCATTTCAGGTTATCCTCCTTGATATTCTAAGGGAAAAATTCACCCCCTAAATAGAGATCCATCACAAGGCCTGTGGACCACTTAAAACAGGAGCTATTTCTTCCACATGCTGGGAAGGAAGTAATGGGGGAGGAAGATTGTTACTGTATCTTTTTCAAATACTTGGGAGGTGCTCATTTACTATGGTGATGGGGCTACATAAGCACATAGCTAAATAGATAGATACAACTATTTAGGTAACTCTTCAGCAACAACATGTACCCTTTGTGCAAGAATAATATTTAGAAATGCCCCAGGATTCTTATGGCTGAGGATGAGAGGAGATAGATGACTGCAGCCTGGCTGATTGGCTAAGTATTTAGATTTGTGCTTAAGTGGGATGGACTGCTGAATTGGGGTCTAAATGCCAACTGGCATCAGCCTTAAAGATAAAGCCACTTGCCTTCCTTGAATGAAATACTTAAAAAGAAGATAAAATGTTTCTGTAGAGGCATAGAGACAATGCCAAACAGTTTTATTATTTGTTGAAATACAACATGGGATTAGCTATTATTTGTTTATTCTCTTTTTACTGCACAGAGTCTGACAGACTCTAAATTTGGGATATTACTGAATATTATGATTAACTAAACCAAACTCTTCAGAGACTAGCATGCACCATTTACCATGTGTACCTAGAAATAACAATTACTCATGCTGTGCTCATTGTAGTATGACACAAGTCTTTAAAATAGTAAGAGTATTTTATTAACTGAAATTTGAATCCATCACTGCAGCCTGGATAAAAACAAACCCTCAATTGGTACAATATCCTCAGTTATAAATGAGAAGAGAACTTACCAAGTCATCAGCACTTCGCTTCTGTAAAGAGAAGAAATTGAAAAATTGTCTCATGACTATTGTGAGAATATGCATACAGATAAACCTACTTAGCATCTAGATAGCACTTCAGCATCTATATAGCACTTTAGCATCTTCCAAATCAAATGGGAGTTTTGTGTGAGTGAGCAGTGTAGAGCCAGCCCATAGTTAGTAAATTCAAGGTTGATTCATCCTTGTGTTCTGGTACCATATGCCACGTAAGTTATTTCTAGGTAAGTTATTGGGTGATGGAGTTAAATCTGGGTATATACGAGCAGTCAGTGGGAGACAATAGGAGTTTTTCCCAAGAAAGAACGAGTGAGTCATTCAGGATCTGGCCCATTTATTCTGTTTATAAGGTGCCAAACCCTGCGGCCCTGATTAGCTAATAATGGGTCTCAACAATTGTGGATTTGAAAGTTAGAACTTGAATGTTGCTGGGTTTGTGTTTTGCTCAGGAGACACTGAAAAAGGAGCAAAGATGGGGACAGAATGAAAAACAAATACAGACAAACTGAAAGAAAGAGAGAGGGGAAAGAGAAAAATTCTAATGAAAAATTAAATACAATTTAAATGCCACACAGAGGACACACACGTACTAGCCTGGATTGGTGGTAGTGGTGGATTTTGTTTGTTTGTTTGGGGGGAGGGTGTCTCTTCAGTCCTTAACATATAGCACAGACTTCTGGTTGTACATGCTCCTGTCTGCTGCACAAAGCAGAAATAATTGAAGAACCTCTGAGTGTCCCAAGATCCATGGGTTTCAAGGGTTTAACCCCTTTTCATTCCACCCGGGGAACAACCTGGTCCACCTAATGGCATGATCAGAGAGAAACTCCAGTTTGGCAACTCAGTTTCCTGGCCTTTAGGTAGGTATTTCCCACATCGAGAGCAATTTGGCCTTTTTAAAGAAATGGAATCTCCCTGGGAGAAAAGGGGGTTTGTAAACTTGAGCTAATTATGTGAAACCCAAAATATTTAGACATACATGTATACGTCCTTGAGGCTTACTTGTCCATATATTTGTGCTGCTTCAGCCCATCTGGCCACAATTTTCACACCATCTTATAAGTCAGTGGTGCGCAAACTTTTCCAGTCGCACCCTCCCTTTACCATTCACAGAATTTGTTGTGCCCCCCTCTATTACTTGTAATCTGAGGTAATCCCTTATCTCTGTGCTGCTGCTGGCGGCAGTGCTGCCTTCAAAGCTGGGTGGCCAGATAGCAGTGGCTGCTGGCCAGGGCATTCATGTCATTTGCGGTGCAGGAGGACTGTTTTTTTAAATCCTGCTCCTGTCCCACCCCGCAGTACTCACTCTATTTTTATACTGCAATACTCACTCTATTTTTATCCCACTCCCGCTATTATGGCAGCAGGTCCTGCAGGATCTGTGGGATCCCAGTTTCTTTGTGCACCCCTAGAGAACCTCTTGCGCCCCACAGGGGGGCATGCCCCCCAGTTTGTGAACCACTGTTATAAGTGACAGTATTTCTGCTGGACCATGGTGGTGGATGAGGTCACTATGAAAGGGTGTAAACATAGAGAGGTTTCCAGAAATTAATGTTTATTTTAAATCAGTATGTTTGCTCCCACTGTAGGTGGGCTGTGCAAATAAGAAAAAAGGCAATTTTACAGGTCAGGGAAGGTCACTATTTCAAAATGAATGCCAGGAATTTTGATCACAAATTCCTTCTTTCTCTTGGTTCAAAGTCTTATTGGTGACATTCTGTTTTTGGAAAACTGGCTTGTCATATTTATACACTCTACCTAACATGGAAGCAAATATACTGAGATGTTAACCGACATATTACTATTGAAGGTATGGATATGCCCCACATTACCACCTCATGGTCTTTAATTGATTTATCCTCACACACATACCCCTGTGAGGTAGGGCAATGCTATTACCCGCATTTTTCCGATGGAGAATTGAGAGTCAGACACCTAGATTCTCAAAAGTATTTAGTCACCTACCAATGGGGAACTAGATGCCCAAATACATTTGAGAGCTGGACCTAAGTGACTTGCCCAAGGTTACAAAGGAAGAAGTCCATGGAAAACAGAGACTTGAAGACAGGTCTCCCAATTCCTAGGCTAGTGCCCTAACCACTGGACAATGCTTTCTTTCTGGCTAGAATCTTATTTCTACCTACTCTGTCTCTCTGGCACCCCAACTACTCTTATGTTCTCAACTGCCACCTCCATGCAAGTGATTCCTATATATACCTCTGTCCAGTCTCACCTCTCCAGGTGTGACTTAGATGTCTACTTATGAATGCCCACCTGCCATTTCAAACTCAATCTTTCCAAAATTGAATTTCTTTCCTACTCATCCCCTTTCTCTGTCTCTCTATCCTAGTGAAAACTGCACTCTCCTTCCTGTCTCACGGCCTCAGTGTCATCTTTGATTCTTCTTCACCCATCTCGCCCATACTTACTCTCTCAAAGTCCTGTCACCTCATTATATCAGCAAAATACACCCTTTTATTACTGTCTTCACTGCTACAACTCAGTCATCTTTCACCTTGATAACTGTAACCTCCTCTTTTCCAGTTCTCCCCACTCTTCTCTCCTCTCTACGCTATCCAAAATATTGCTGTTAAAGTTCTCCTCATTGAACATGTCTCACACATCTATCCTTCAATACCTTCATTGCCTCACTGCTTCTGACTAGGTCATAGTCGAACTCCTTGTCCTCACTCTCTATTTAATCTTGATCCACTTATAACTGTTTTCATTTTGTAGATTTTCAAATTGGAATCATTATGATAATCTGGTTTCATTATGATAATCCTGCATAACACAGGCCATTTCCACCTACTCCTCAATTTGCTTCCTACAGGTCTATTCAACTCTCATTGAAGTCTTTCAATTAACTTCAAATCAATGGAAGGAATGAAAGTTGTATTAGGTCCCAAATCTCATAAAAAGCACCTTGTCTTACTGCTGCCTTTGTCTCTTTCCTGGGATCAGCTTCATGTCTTTGACTGTGCTGCCCACTATGCCTGAGACAGACAATATCCATTTTCTATTAAGAGCGCCTTTTCTTCATCATATTCCTCCTTCAGCAATTTCTCCCTACCTTCTTGCTTATAATCTCATCTCTCCTTTCCCTGGACCGTTGTCCCGTGTTTTATCTGTCTTCGAACAAGGAGTAGAGAATGTGTCTCACCCTGTGTAACTGTTAGGCATTACATACATAACTTTTATTACTACTACTTCTAATACAACTGACATCAAAATTTCCCACCATTGCTCTTGTAACTTTCCTCAGTGCTTCATCCAAGTGGAAGGTCCTGGCTATAGTCCTCTGAACATACACCAGAGATTACATGCACCCACTCACTGCAAATAATAATTGCAACTTTATAAGTCATGCACTGAGGTACAGACTCCAGGGAGTGAAAAGTTAGAATTACTCTGAAATGTCAAGTGACTTTGAATTTCCATATAGTGAAAAAAACAGCTTCAAGACACTTTTAAAATCTGTTCTTTGGTTATATTACAGCCAACTGGGTGACCTGTCTACTAGACTTAGAGCCATGTGAAAAAATCCACTCCACTGGCAAAGAATTTATTTTTATTTTTTGCTTGTGCCACTTCTCACAAAACCAAAACAGTTGTTATTTTCACCATGAAATGTTTGTTTTCCTGCCTAGAGTCACTTACAACCTTCAGCTCTATAGTGTATCCAGTTAAGAAATTTTGATTGTGGATTCATAAAAGAGAGGGACAAGCAGGGTCTCAATGAGCTTTTCCCTGGGGAAAAAGACTTCAGGCACAGATACACGTATTCTGCCTGGGTGTTCACCAGACAGAACTGCTTTGCAGAAGGGTTCAGTTTTGGCTGGTTTTGGGTTACAGCTCATGTTAGTATTGAATGCAGGGGTAATGAAATGTTATCTTTATTGTATGAGTAAAGGGCAGTAGAACTGTACCTAGCCTGCTCTGATCCCCTAAACTGAACCCCACTTGCTAAGCAGAAGGTAGGGATGCTAAATCCCAGTGAAAATGAGAGGGTGGAAGAACACGTGTTCCTGAGGATATGGACTCTGCCTAAAATCCCTCCCCTCTCTAGTGTTTAAAGACAGAGCTGACTGGATTCAGTTGAGAGTCCTTGTTTCTGTTCATGATTACAAGAGCTGAAATCACTGATGAACAGGTCTAGGGGCTAAGCCTTAGAACTGTTGTGGGGACAGTGTTGCAGTGAAAAATAACTAAGGCTAGGTCTACACTACAGCGGGGGGTCGACCTAAGATACGCAACTTCAGCTACGTGAATAGCGTAGCTGAAGTGGCGTATTTTAGGTCGACTTACCTGGCTGTGAGGACGGCGGCAAGTCGACCGCTGCCGCGCCGCCGTCGACTCCGCTGCCGCCTCTTGCCGCGGTGGATTTCCGGAGTCGACGGCAGAGCGATCAGGGATCTATTTTATCGCGTCTTCACTAGACGCGATAAATCGATCCCAGAACATCGATTGCCTGCCGCCGGACCCTCCGGTAAGTGTAGACGTACCCTAAGGTGGCAGCAGAGAGGTTCCCCACTATCCAGTGAAATCACTAAGAGCTGGGCTAAATGATGGTACTAGAAATAATACAGCAGCAGCAGTGGTGAGCGGCAGCAAATTACAGTGGCAAGTGGTGGCAGAGAAAACCACCACTGTATTTATTAGAAATAATACAGCAGCAGCAGCAAGCCAGTTGCAGAGGCAAGTGGCAGCAGCAGAGATATTGCTCGAGGCCCCCCCCCCCCGCCCCTTACAGGGGTCGGAGGTGAACTCAAGTGAACGCAGCTCTGAACTCTGGGTCTTTGCTGGCCAGGGATAACCAAGTGTGAGTGGGATGCAGTGGAGGGAAAGGGGAGTGGCATATTAAAGGGACATTTGTTCATTAACTTTGGGCTGGTCTACACTGGGGCGGGGGGGATCGATCTAAGATACGCAACTTCAGCTACGTGAATAGCGTAGCTGAAGTCGAAGTATCTTAGATCGATTTACCTTGGGACCTCACGGCGCGGGATCGACAGCCGCGGCTCCCCCGTCGACTCCACTACCGCCGCTCGCTCCGGTGGAGTTCCGGAGTCGACGGGGAGCACATTCGGGGATCGATATATCGCGTCTTAACGAGACGCGATATATCCATCCCCGATAAATCGATCGCTACCCACCGATACGGCGGGTAGTCTGGATGTACCCTTTGACACCACAAGATGGGAAACTGAGGCAAAGGAGACTGCCCAACATACTGTGGGGTGGGTGTTTCCTTATGGTTACATACTTTCATATCGTGATTGAGGTGTTTTCCAAAATTAATGCTGGGTTCCCTTTTCCTTTTTGTTAAAAGTTTTTTTTTGTTATACACAGACTCGATGCTTGTGAGTGGAGAAGTACTGCCTTTTGGGTTGGTGCTTAGTTTCCTCAGATATCCAATTCTATTTTATATTGTTCAGAGAAACTCCTAGATATTGAACCCAGCCCTTATTGCTGCCGACTCCACCTGGCAAAAGTGTTACATTCACATATCTTTATCATAGTTTCTGTAAGAACTATACTTCTCCAAGAAATTACTAGGCCATGAAAACTGAAAATCCCGATACACCTATATGAGGTTCCTCCAAAGCTAAGTTGATAAATAAGGTAGTGTAAGGAAGCTTCTACTACTGCTACCCATGCAGTGAATAAGCAGAGGACTTCAATTTCCAAGGCTGTCTATCCAGTAAAAGCTTTGCCATTGACAATTTTACTTTGTGCCCTAGCACAGCTGCAGGGGGTGGAGGTGCAAAGGGAGTTTTATGGCACCTCTGATCCTGGGGTTGGTTTGGCCCCCAAGAGCAAGTTAGAGCAGACCCAGAGCTGCTCTAAATCACACCTGTCTGCCTGTGGCCCCAATGGCAGTTGGCGATTACCAGAGGACAGAACTGCTCCTGTCACACCCCGTCCCTCGAGCCATACCCCCTACTCCCAGGGGGCCAGGAATGGGGTGGGAAGGAACCTCTATGCCACACAAGGATTTCCATTATTTCAATGGAATTATATCATCATAAAAGTGGCATACCACAGTGGACAATCAGCTCTTCTCTTTACAGGATTCTGCATATACCTTACCAGGAATATAGCATAGAGCTGTGGGCATCTTAAATTCAGAAAGGTTTCAGCATCAGAGGAAATACAGAGAACAATAACAATTATTAAGTGTCATGGGCGAATCTAATTTATGAAGAGAGCAGGAAACAGGTACAACTTTATAATTGTGTTACATAATGACTAAATAATGGCACTTGTATATAGTGTTGTTGTAGCTGGGTTAGTTTCCCAGACCTGAAGAAGAGCTCTGTGTTAGCTCGAAAGCTTGTCTCTCTCACCAACAGAAGTTGGTCCAATAAAAAAATATTACCTCCCCCACCGTCTCTCTAAATAATAATACATGTCATTTCAAGAGCATTTTCTGTCATACATCTCAAAGTACTTTGACAAAGTGGATAAACATTATAGACAAGGAAACTAAGGCACAGAATGGTTAAGAGACTTGCTAAAGTATATACAACCAGTCAATGGAAATGAAGTGGTCTAACTCTCTGCCCTACCCCCTGAGACAACAGTGCTACCAAACGGAGCTTACCATAACCATCTACAAGTCTTTGAAACATGGAAACACAGAGAAGGAAGAAAAATTGTTTGTTGTTGTTAGGCGTATTGGCACAAAATGGAGCAAAAAGAATATTTAGACTGAATATCATGAAGCATTTTCTTACACTGAGATCTAGTCAAGTATAAAAAAGTGTCCCGTAGAGATGTGGTGGAAGCTCTGCCATATTGTCATAAAATACACTGAAGGGTACAATCCTGTCCTGGCACCCAGGTAATGGACATGATCACCAGAAAAATATTTTGTGTCTCTGATATCTAATATTCTTTGGTTGGTTTTTACCCCCAATATTTTGTTTTATTTTTTAGGTGCAATAATCAGGTGCTACAGTTATTATTCTACCTTTGTAAAAACAAAAACCTTGAAAACATCTTCTTTTATATTTGGGTAAGGGATGGAAGGACAGAAGAACAGAGGAAGGTTATTATGAGTAAGGAAAGTGATAGTGATTTAAAAACAGAAATACAGAAGTTTCTACAATAGATGACTCAGGAGCATTGTGCAGCCCTACAGATGATCAACTGCCTCAATTACCTCATAAATTCAACAGATAGGGAAGTGTCCGTTTTCATGTTAAGTTCAGCAGCAGAGGGAGTTCTCTCGGCTTAACCTACCTGGTTCATTCAGAAGTATGCAAGGCCCCTATCTGCCTGGCATAACCACTATATCCAGCAGAACAGCAGGGACACCTGATTCAACTGGAAGCATAGGAGGTGCATGCCTGCCCAGTTTGCTTGAGGTCTGATTCTGTGTTCCTAGAAGTCAATGGCAAAGGTCCTAGTTTGGTGACCAGATAGCAAGTGTGAAAAATTGGGACAGGGATGGGGGGCAATAGGGTCCTATGTAAGACAAAGCCCCTAATATCAAGACCGTCCCGATAAAACTGGGACATCTGGCCACCCTAGGTCCTAGTGCATTCAGTGGTGCATGAATCATGGAAGCAGTAGCTACCTGGTGGATTTTAGTTACTTACCTTGATGTTCCTGAAAGGTGTTATAAAAAAGTCTGATGTTTCAAGCGCAGGAATCAATGCCAATAAAATGTAAAACAACAGATGGTTTTCCATCTTGGAAAAATGAGCAATTCTACTTTAAGGGTTACGTGCTAATAAATAGTACCCTGTTTACTGTCTGTTAATAAACAACCAAATGTGAAAACAGGGGTTAAACATTAGGCAAATAGGGAAAAAGCAAATAGTGAACTTTTGAAGTTATAACAAAGTTTGTAGAAAATGATTTGCAAAATCTCTCTGCCAAAACAACATTTTAATTACAGTTAAGAGAGAAAATATATTCGCTCTTCCAAATTAACATTTTGCATTATACCTGAGTGACTGAATGTCACAAAATCAAATCTCCATTATGGTTCTAACATTAGCCTTACATTTGCACACATGCATCCAACCCATCTTCCACATATTCCTGCCCATTTTCCACATACAGGTCCAAACCCCAATGCAGTAACTATACTCAGATGTACAGACACTCATTTCTTAACCTGTGTATTATATATATAAACATTAGCTTTAATAAAAAAATGTAAGTACCTACCCCTCCTTGGCTTAGAAAACTTTCTTCCATGCTCCTGCCCTTCTGCTGTTTACTTTCTCATGAGCTGGAGACACCTATAGCCTTATCCAATCCAGAAGTGGCAGGTTGGTAGATCAGGAATTATTTAGTTAAATATAATTTGATGTAAATCAGGCAAATAAATGTGGCAAGAAGGGGAATAAGGAGCATTCTCCAGCATAAGTGATGAGTGGTTAAAGATATATGGATCCTGAGATAAAGCTGATGTAACTAAGAATCTACTGACTTTTTAACATTTTAGATCCTAATCCTAAAAATACTTAAGCACATACCTAACTGTGTGTGTGTGAATAGTCAGGTTTATGCTTAACTATTTCCATGATAGGGGTGTAAATTTTCAACTATAACATTGTGTTTAGTTTAGGTATTTTGTAAGAGGAAAAAATCTCAACTTTAAATATCTGTCCAAAGCCTCAAGCCTTTCAGTGCTGCAGCTGTGAAAGGGGCACTGAACAGAAACGAGGTTTCGGTTCTGGAGGGTTGTTTTTTGTCTTATGACGAAAGAACTTCGGCCTCGAGAGAGGGGAGTAGCTATGGTGGAAATCATAGGTTTTCAATTTCCCACCTTAGGCAGATCTAGCTGGTACCAGACATACATCTCCTAGGTAGGCTGCACCTGCGGAGATTGAGATGGAGTGCTGCAAGCGGGACCTGTCCCCTACATGGACTGCACTACTGTGAGCTTGAGGCGGAGCATTGCATGGTAGGACCTGTCTCCTAGATGGACTGCATCAGTGTAGGCCTGAGATGGACTGGTGCATGCTGAGACCTGTCTTCTAGGTGGGCCGCATGCTGCTTGGCTTGCAGTGGAGGGGTGCATTCTGGGCCTGCTGTCTCTGGGTAACTCAGCTGCCCTGAGAGGGTGTGTAGGGAGGCACATGCTGCTCTCCTCTTCATTTGTGCCACTCAGGTGAAGAGTTTTGGCTCCAGGCCAGAAGACAATCAGAGCAGCCCCCCATTTGGGCAGGAAACCTGTGGTATGGGCTACATCAGCAGGCCCACGCTAAAGAGACTAGCTGCTAGCACCAATACTGGGGGCATTAATTTTCAAATTCTAAGATGGCCGCCGGAAAGGACGCCCACATCTGTAATGGCTGCTTAGGTGACTGAGGGAGGTTGCCCACATCCAAGGTGGCCATAGGAGTGACGTGAGGAGCTGTACCATAGAGAGGAAGGCGGGCTTGTGTTTACGTGCGGTGCTTTCTATGGTAGAGGGAGGCCCCTGTCGATCTCTATGGCAGCAGCAGTAACGTTCACCAGGCGCCCCGGCAGCTGAGCCCTAGCGGCTCCGGCCCTCGAGCGCTGAGGGGCCGCCGGAGGTTGGGAGGATGCCCCTGGCCGCCTACTTCTTCCTGCGGGCCGTGGGCAAGGGCAGCTACGGGGAGGTGAGCCTGGTGCGGCACCGGCAGGACAACAGACAGGTAACCGGGGAGCTGGCCGCGGGAGGGCCTGTGGCGGGTCCGACCCCCGTCTCAGTCCCGGAGCCTGGTGAGAGGAGTGGGGGTTCTGGGGAAGCGGAGTCTGTCTCTCTCCCGATTTTAACAGCCCCCCCCCCCCCCCCCCGGGCCTTTCGAGAATGGTGTGAGGAGGAGTGCGAGGATGCAGGGGAGTCTGGTTTTCCCCTTCCCATCCCCCTGCGTGCTTAGGGGAGTGGTTGGTTTGTGTTCGTGTCCGTGTCCAGTTCCTTGACCGCAAGACCGTCCTTTCTCCTCTTGCTCCAGCTCAGCCTCCAGTGTGGACCAATACCTGCTTCTGTGATTCCATGTAGCCTGTTATGCATTGCAAGGGGGCATTCCTTCCTGACCCTTGCGAGAATTTATGCTCTGAAGCATGGAGATTTTATTATCCTTATCTCCGAACCTGTTACAAAAAGGTTATCAGTCACAAAATTGTCCAGCCATGGTGTTTAGTGCTGATCTCCTGGATTATACAAATTGGCTACAATTTTGTTGATAAAGGGTTATCTCGGTCCAAACAAAGGAGAAAATGTTGATAAAACCCTTGTTCACTATGTTAAAATGTTACCCCAGACCATACTTAACTGTTATCATTTTAAATAATTGTTGGTTTCATGCCATCATTATAACATTTTAAAAGTTTTATTAAATAGAAAAAGACAAGTTAAAAAATTCAGAATTTAAAGAATTGGGTTTTCATTTTAACAATTTCCTTTTCTTTTAGCTGTATAGAGGCTTTCATGAGGGGGAAAAACCCTGCTTTGATAGTCTTTTGGATGGTATTAAAGATATTAACTGCCCTTTTGGGATTAAAATAGAAGGTTTTGAGATATTTTAATCTGATCCTTTAGGACAAACACTCAAAAGGGGGAGAAGAATTACAAAAATAGAAAATGCAGTTTCTGTCTCTGGTGCTGACATTTACTTGCAGCCTCATTGCTAGAGAAACACAGGCACAGTACATGATTATATCAGCTACTACAAGACCTGGCACATTCAACACTGGCAAAGTTTAAGTCATTGCTTTTAAGGCATTGTTTTAGCGTGCCCCTCTTGTCACAGAGTCACAACAGCATTGTGAATGGTATCTTAGCAGGCTTAGAAAACGGAAGAAATAAAGTGGGGAAGGAAAACAACATGAGGGAGGAATCTAAGGTTCATGTTCCATGTTACGTTCAGGATTTAGCTGAAGCTGATGGAGATGGTGGTGTCATCTGGTTCCCTTTCTTTCATAGAATATCAGGGTTGGAAGGGACCTCAGGAGGTCATCTAGTCCAACCCCCTACTCAAAGCAGGACCAATTCCCAACTAAATCATCCCAGCCAGGGCTTTGTCAAGCCGGGCCTTAAAAACCTCCAAGGAAGGAGATTCCACCACCTCCCTAGGTAAAACATTCCAGTGCTTCACCACCCTCCTAGTGAAATAGTGTTTCCTAATATCCAACCTAGACCTCCCCCACTGCAACTTGAAACCATTGGTCCTTGTTCTGTCATCTGCCACCACTGAGAACAGCCGAGCTCCATCCTCTTTGGAACCCCCCCCTCAGGTAGTTGAAAGCAGCTAACAAATCCCCCCTTATTCTTCTCTTCTGGAGACTAAACAATCCCAGTTCCCTCAGCCTCTCCTCATACATAGGTCATGTGTTCCAGACCCCTAATCATTTTTGTTGCCCTCCGCTGGACTCTTTCCAATATTTCCACATCCTTCTTGTAGTGTGGAGCCCAAAACTGGACACAGTACTCCAGATGAGGCCTCACCAATGTCGAATAAAGGGGAACGATCACGTTCCTTGATCTGCTGGCAATGCCCCTACTTATACAGCCCAAAATGCCATTAACCTTCTTGGCAACAAGAGCACACTGTTGACTCATATCCAGCTTCTCGTCCACTGTGACCCCTAGGTCCTTTTCTGCAGAACTGCTACCTAACCATTCGGTCCCTAGTCTGTAGCAGTGCATTGGATTCTTCCGTCCTAAGTGCAGGACTCTGCACTTGTCCTTGTTGAACCTCATCAGGTTTTTTTTGGCCCAATCCTCTAATTTGTCTAGGTCCCTCTGTATCCGAACCCTACCCTCCAGCGTATCTACCACGCCTCCCAGTTTAGTGTCATCTGCAAACTTGCTGAGAGTGCAGTCCACACCATCCTCCAGATCATTAATAAAGATATTAAACAAAACTGGCCCCAGGACCGATCCTTGGGGCACTCCGCTTGAAACTGGCTGCCAACTAGACATGGAGCCATTGATCACTACCCGTTGAGCCCGACGATCTAGCCAGCTTTCTATCCACCTTAGAGTCCATTCATCCAGCCCATACTTCTTTAACTTGGCGGCAAGAATACTGTGGGAGACCGTATCAAAAGCTTTGCTAAAGTCAAGGAATAACACATCCACTGCTTTCCCCTCATCCACAGAGCCAGTTATCTCATCATAGAAGGCAATTAGGTTAGTCAGGCAGGACTTGCCCTTGGTGAATCCATGCTGACTGTTCCTGATCACTTTCCTCTCCTCTAAGTGTTTGATTCCTTGAGGACCTGCTCCATGATTTTTCCAGGGACTGAGGTGAGGCTGACTGGCCTGTAGTTCCCCGGATCCTCCTTCTTCCCTTTTTTTAAAGATGGGCACTACATTAGCCTTTTTCCAGTCATCCGGGACCTCCCCCGATCGCCATGAGTTTTCAAAGATGATGGCCAATGGCTCCGCAATCACATCCACCAACTCCTTTAGCACCCTCGGATGCAGCGCATCCGGCCCCATGGATTTGTGCTCATCCAGTTTTTCTAAATAGTCCCGAACCACTTCTTTCTCCACGGAGGGCTGGTCACCTCCTCCCCATACTGTGCTGCCCAGTCCAACAGTCTGGGAGCTGACCTTGTTTGTGAAGACAGAGGGGAAAAAAGCATTAAGTACATTAGCTTTTTCCACATCCTCTGTCACTAGGTTGCCTCCCTCATTCAGTAAGGGGCCCACACTTTCCTTCTTTGATCTTGTCTGGTCAGGATGTCTTTCAGGATCAGGACAGCAAAGGCCCAATGGTCTCATGGTTGGTCCCTGGAGACTGTGGAGGTGGTAGCCATGTGGGTAAAGCTTGCTTCTTCCATTCCATACACCCCATGGCCCCTCTTTAGTGACTCCTCCAAGAAGGGGTAGCATCCTCATTCTATTAAAATTAACCAATCAGAATACATTGCGATTATTTCTACTACAAACATTTCCCTTCACTTGTAGAATCTTTCAGTTCGTTATCATGCCAACCATTGACTTTAGCAGGAGCCTTGAGCCCTTATCACAGTTCTTTTTAATGTAAACAGTCCAGTTTGTACCATAGTTTGCTTCTGAAAGTAAGCAAATTTTAAAGGCAATTTTATGTAACAGGCTGATTCGGACTTTTGATCTCTTGGACAATTTAGCATGTAGTGTTGTGCAAAGGCCACCACTCTATGTAAAAAGAAGTATTATTACCTTTTATTTGTTTTAACTGAACCTACTTTTAATTTCTTCAGTGTGTCTTGTATTATAGGAAAGAGCAAAAGGGAAGATCTGATCAGTTTTTACTCTCCTTCAAAATTTTCAATTACTACTGTGACGAAGTGGGAATGTTCTTAATGTTTTCTCTGAATACTGTGTGGGTGCCTCAGTTTCCCCTATGCATTTCTCAAGTGTCTAGGGGTGTATGATTGTTGCAGAGCCCTAGGGGGCCAGTGTGATCCTGTCTGCACAGAGAATGGCCGACACCCTGTCTTCTGGCAACTAATGGCCTGAGCCCCTCCCCTGCAAAGTTGCCAACTAAAGGTGTTGAAGAACAAAGAGATCAGGTGACCTCCTGGCCTGGGAAAGAGACAAAGGGAGAGGAGGGGCTGGAGAGTTTCAGTTTGGAGCTGGCTGGGAAAATGGAGGGGAGGCCAGACAGACCTCCTGGCCCCCGAAGATGGATCTGACTGAGGGGGTCCTGTGGTCTGTACCTGCAAGACCTGTCTTGAATTGTGTTCCTGTCCGCTAAATAAACCTTCTGTTTTACTGGCTGGCTGAGAGTCATGGTGAATCGCAGGAAGCCGGGGGTGCAGGGCCTTGTCTCCCCCAAACTCCGTGACAACTACCCCTCTAATTTGCAGATGGCTTAATAACTATTGCAGATTAGCACTAGGATAGACATTAGGGATCGTCAAGAAGGCAAATTGCAAGGATAATACCAGTAAATGCCTACCTGAAGAAAATACAAATGGTGGCATTTAGATTTAAAATTATAATATATGTAAAGTTTTAAATTTCAGTTTTGTGCATTTGTGAGGGGGAAGACATTTGTTCCATTCTTACAACATAATGGACACTGTTAAATGTAACTATTTTAAAAAATTGTTTTATAGATTTTTAGAATTTGCCAGTGTGTTTCAATAATAGCTTTGATGTTTTCATTATAAATCTTTTTTTTTCCTCTGCAGTATGTCATTAAAAAGCTAAACCTTAAACATGCATCCAGCCGAGAGAGAGAAGCAGCAGAACAAGAAGCCCAGTTGTTGTCTCAGCTGAAACACCCCAACATAGTCACCTACAGGGAGTCCTGGGAGGGGGAAGATGGCCTGTTATATATTGTCATGGGCTTCTGTGAAGGAGGGGACCTGTATCATAAACTTAAAGAGCAGAAAGGCAAACCTTTGCCAGAGAATCAGGTGGTGGAATGGTTTGTCCAGATTGCCATGGCATTGCAGGTATTAATATACTGTAACATATAACTTCTTAGTTTTAAAAGAAATAGGTCTGTTTTTGCTTGCTTTCCATTAAAAAACCCTTAATTTTAGTTTTGATGTGTTAACTTTGCTTACAGATTATCAATGTCAACCTAAGATAGCTATGTAGAAAAAGAGTTGCTGTTGTATACTTTACCTCCATCATTTCAGTATTGTAGACAATGTGACATGATGGTTGGCAGTTAATTGTAATTGTAGCCCATAACTATAGAGTTCTGAATATAAGCAAGTTTTGTTCTAATTAAGGGGCTGTTTCTGTTATTCATAACCCTCTGTTTCCAGGGGTTTGCAACTCAATTATACACGTTTTCTCCGTGCTGAAACTTATTGATAATGTCTTAAAAACTAATTTTAACCAAGAAGTGTTTGCACAAAAAACATTATTATTTTGCTCCTGTAATTAAGTTACGTTTTAAGTGAAAATTTCCAGACCATTAACTCATAAGTTCTACTGGAAGCTGCTTCAGTCTGTTACATTTTAAAAATGTAAAGGGAATCAAATCACAAAAAAATCATTACAATAATAAAGATTTTTTTTAAAGACGATATGGAGGAAACTAGGATGTTGGAGTGAAAATTCTATTTTTAACTTGCCAGTGGAACTTGTCGTCAGCGGATTTGTGAAAGCAAAAACTATAACTGGATTCAAAAAAGAGTTAGATAAGTTCATGGAGGATAGGTCCACCAATGGCTATTAGCCAAGATGATCAGGAATGCAGTCCCATGCTCTGGATATCCCTAAGCCTCTGACTGCCAGATGCTGGGACTGGGTGACAGGAGGTGGAACACTTGATGGTTGCCCTCTTCTTGTCATTCCCTTTTGAAGCATCTGGCATTGGCTACTATTGGAAGACTGGATATTAGGCTAGATGGACCCAGTATGGCCATTCCTACGTTTGTTTGTTTGTGGCTAGGAATGCAAATGTCCCCAATAGCATCTGATCTTGTTCATCATCGGCCTAATCCTGCAATTCTTACTCAGGCAAAATTCCCACTGACTTCATACAGTCCTTAATTCAGACAAAATTCCTTACTAGGACTGCAGGATTGGGTCTGAAATCAATTGCAATAAAACACAGTGGAGAGTGAGTTAAGGACTGAGTTTCAACCTTAATTTTGCACGTTTTGCTTCTATATAGGCACATTAAACTAAAGAAATAACCAAGTTGTGTATATACATATGTTAACATGAACAGATTAGTATGATATTAACTGTAATTCATCTCTTGTATAGTGACGTGTAGTTTTGTTGCATTTGTACTTTTTCCTTTTTGACTCTGGTCAGAGGAAAAGAAGGAATTAACTGTTTAACTTGCTTGAAATACTTTATTTTTCAGTATTTACATGAAAAACACATTCTACACAGAGATCTCAAAACTCAAAATGTTTTCCTGACCAGGACAAATATAATCAAAGTGGGAGATCTGGGAATAGCCAGAGTGTTAGAAAATCAGTATGATATGGCCAGTACTCTCATTGGCACACCTTATTATATGAGTCCTGAACTGTTCTCCAACAAACCTTACAACTACAAGGTAAAGTATATTGATGCAAATATTGGCCCCAATTGTGTTAGTTGACTTAAGGGAGCCTTAAACTCTGAGAAGTTTATAAATTATCTAGAAGATAATGCGAGTTATTTTGTTGGCTCACCTATTAACCATAGAGCAGTACTATCTTGTGTGTTATGAAAGTAATGCCTGTGTAAAAAGCACTTTTTGGGGACTGCTGATTAACTTTTGCTGTCTTTTTTACTATTACCCACAGGGGAAGAAATTAATCACAAAAAGCTATCTTAAAGGAATTTAGTTTTCTTTAGTGTACGTGAATTGTCAACTTGTGTTAATTTGTTAGGACCAGGTTTTGTCAATTGACTGTATCAGTGTAAGTTAGAATTCCAGTGCAAAGAAAAATCTTTGTTTAAATGTATGTTAGGACACTGACATATGAAGCCTAAGGTAATTGTGAAAGGCTTTATCTTTAAAATTGCTATTATGTATGTAATAAGAAAACAAACCAAAAAAACCTAATAAGCATTTACAAGTATGGAGATGAACATGTAAGGGAAGGTAGCTCAATATTCAAATATACTCCCACCTTATAACATAGGTGCCGACTCTGTGGGTGCTCCGGGGCTGGAGCACCCACGGGGAAAAATTAGTGGATGCTGTGCATCCATTGGCAGCCAAGCTCCCAGCCTCCCCGCCTCACCTCCTCCTCCCAGCGCGCCATGTCTCCGCTTCTTCCTTCCCCCTCCCTCCCTCCCAGTGCTTGCCGCCACCAAACAGCTGTAGCAAGCTCTGGGAGGGAGAGAGAGGAGCGGAACGTGGTGTGCTCAGGGGAAGAGGCGGGGCAGGGGTGGGGATTTGGGGAAGGAGTCGAATAGGGGCAGGGAGGTGCAGAGTTGGGGCAGGGACTTTGGGGAAGGGGTTGGAATGGAGGTGGGAGGGGGCGGAGTTGGGGCAGGGACTTTGGGGAAGAGGTTGGTATGGGGGCGGGGCCGGGGACAAGGAGGAGTTGAGCACCCACCGACGCCAGAAGAAGTCGGCGCCTATGGCTTATACAGTCTTTTAAATAAATGTACATGTGAAATATTGCAGGGCTGTCCTTAGGCATATGCAGCTGCTTAGGGCACCATGAAATTTGGGGCACCAAATTGTCCCAAATTTCATGGTGCCCTAAGCAGCTGTGTGCTGCATATGTGGCAGCACCAGCCCCGGCGACCAGCCCTATCTCTCGGCTGGCCCTCCCTGCAAGGGGCAGGGCCATCCCCAGTGGGGCGTGGGGCCCCGGACAACTCCCTCCGCTCTGCCTCTTCCCCAGCGACCCTGCACTCACCGGCAGTGGCGGGAAGCAGAGCAACCCGGCCCCAGCCTGCTCTACTCTGCCAGCTCCCAGCCGCGGCGCTCCGCTTCCCGCCGCTGGTGAGTGCGAGGAAAGGATAGCCCCCGGCACTCACCGGCAGCGGGAAGCGGAGAGACGCGGCCCCAACCCACTCCGCTTCCCTTGGCCCGGACCCAGCCATGTTGCTCAGGTTGGGAAGTGGAGCGCCGCAGCTGGGAGTTGGCGGAGTAGGGCGGGCTGGGGCCGGGCTGCTCCGCTTCCCGCCACTGCCGGTGAGTGCGGGATCCCTTCCCCCAAGCCTTGTTAGGAGGCTTATTCCTTCACCCTCTCACTTCCCTGGTCCTTCTCTCATGAACAGAGAGCAACAATACCCGAAGTCCAAAGGTGCAAACAATTCAATGTTTATTGGGGTGAACTTCCAGCAAGCATGATTACAGTTTCCTTCCTCAGTGTCCCCCTTCCCAGCTCTGACACCACAGAGCCTTGCCTGTGTCCCTGTTCCCATTCCCCCCCACTTAGCGAAACATGATTCCAATTCCCCCACCCCCATTCCCTGTTCCCATTCCCCCCTTACTTCCTGATTGACTGCAGACTATATAGTAAAATTTGAGTTCTGCTTAGCTATACCTTAACCAATCACTTTACTGAAATTTAACTAACCAATCCTAACATACTGTAACATGGTTATTTAACCAATTATATCCCACCACCTTAATTGGTTTACACCCAACAAAATTAATTATATAGCAGACAGAAACAATCACAGAACCAGACAGAGATTATACAGACAAGCAATAGGGAAGTGGAGACTACAGTGATAGAACAATACAGAAATGAGGATTTCACATCCCAGCTATTGATAAGTGAGTTCTTGCCAGACAGGATGCTATCAAACTAAATTTCCTTTTGCATCTTCTAGGCTCTTCCCTTTCTCTGGAGGTGATAGGAATACAATCCTGTCCTGATATTCCTAACAGCCCAATAGCACCTTATTTCAATGTGACTAGTTTGGAATGTGAGGATGTGACCGTACACTTCCCAGTTTATGGCTGGCCTCTGCTGCTTAGCCGAAGGCCTTAGCCTAAGAACCAGGCCTCAGACTGTCACAGTAAGAGAAGGCCCTTACACAGACAGTGATTTTGATTCTTTCTTTTATACCTCTATAACTAGGTAAGTGATAAGAATACACCTAAATTCTTAAAGTATAGGCCTTTACAGACAGGCCTGAATATCTATATCCTAACAAGCCTCCTCCCCCGAGCGACACGGCTGGGGCCGGGGCAAGGGAAGTGGAGCGGGCTGCTCCCAGCCCCCCACTAATTCCCCAGGCCACTCTGGGCCTGTGAGGCCCCCAAAAGTGGCCCCCCACAGCTCCTGCCTCCCAGGCCCTGGGGCGGGGAAGGCCTGGGGGGCTGAGTAGGACACCCAAATGGCTAGGGACAGCCCTGAAATATTACATTGCATATTTAAAAAAAACAAAAGTATGCCCCTCCGTTAATTAAATCGCAGCTGTAGGCCACATGTACCAAAAACGTGAACTAAGGAAAAACTTCTGTTACTATAATTAAATATAGAAAGACTTCCAGTTTTCTCCAAGCTGCAGCTGGCCACCAGTGAGTAAAATGTTTTCTCTTCCTCACATACATTACGAAGCTCATGATTCATGTTGGTGTGCGGCTACACTGCTTGGAACTCCATTGAAAGTCTGGAATTCTACATGGGTGCAGTAATCTGCATGTGTAGTTCACAGTACAGGATTGGGACTTAAACATTATGGACATAACTTTGCTTAATTGCAATCTATATTATTCACAAATAGTTTATGGCTGAGATTTCAGTGAGATGTAACTACAGTAACTCCTCACTTAAAGTCGTCCCAGTTAACCTTACGTTGCTGATCAATTAGGGAACATGCTCGTTTAAAGTTGTGTAATGCTCCCTTCTAATGTTGTTTGGCAGCCGCCTGCTTTGTCTACTGCTTGTAGGAAGAGCAGCCCGTTGCAGCTAGCTGATGGGGGCTTGGAACCAGGGTGGACCGGCAGCCCCCCTATCAGCTCCCCTCTCCCCTAAGTTCCCTGTTTAGCAGCTGCCCAGCAGGCTAGCAATTGCAGCTGTCCCTCCCCCCACTGCCATGTGCTGCTCCTGCCCTCTGCCTTGGAGCTGCTCCTCGAGACTCCTTCTTGCTGTGTGGGGGGGAGGGAAGGAAGAGGGGGGGCTAATGTCAGGGTGTACCCCTCCCCCCTGCTCCTGCACCCCGCTTACCCCATCTTCCATAGAGCCGGGGGGGGACACCAGGGCTCAGGAAGGAGGGAGCTTGCTGATCTAATTAACAAGGCAGTGTACTTAAAGGGGAAATGCGCATATCTCCCCCATTCCTGCTGCCTTGTAGAGTGAGAGAGTTAACCCTTGAGGGCTCAGCCAATTGCTAGTTCATCATTTAGCAGTAAGGGAAATATCCCACCCTCTGACTCCTCCACCTCAACCAAGCTTCACAATCATCATCACTGTGTACCAGTATTAAATTGTTTGTTTAATATAGTCTTTTGTCTGGTGGAAAAAAATTTTCCTGGAACCTAACCCCCTCATTTACATTAATTTTTATGGGGAAATTGGATTCGCTTAACATTGTTTCACTTAAAGTCGCATTTTTCAGGACCATAACTACAATGTTAAGTGAGGAGTTACTGTATATGGGAAGTCTGAAGAAAGAATTAGTTTCAGAACTCTTTGGAGCTAAAGGAACTCAAAGAAATGTTAGAGACAAGCCAGTATTTGAAATCAGGATATATTTTTTTTTTAATGATCTGTAACTCAGTAACAGACCAACTTTCTTCACGCTTTGCAGAAAAATTCTCCTTACCCTTCAGAGTCAATGTGGCCATACTCAGTATAAACCAGTTTTGTTACCTGAGGCCACAACCAAAAGTTTATAGTGGAATTTGGTTGTGATCTTAACTATAGTGGCTGCCAACTCAGCATAACAGTCTGTTCCTAATGGGCTGTTCAGGAGCATATTATCTACTTTTTTAAAAGTAAATTTTCAGTATTGCATCTGAAGCGCTTATGCTGATTTTTCTGGTTTTCTTTTCACAGTCTGATGTTTGGGCTCTGGGCTGTTGTGTTTATGAAATGGCCACGTTGAAACATGCCTTCAACGCTAAAGACATGAACTCTTTAGTTTATCGAATTATTGAAGGAAAGGTAAAAACTGATCTAAAGTTGTTTTGGTTCAGTGAAAACATTTTGGAAATATGCTACAGTATGAAGACCCTTCTGATGTGGATACTCAATCATGCAAAATCTGTATGTTCAGACCTGTAGTCCAATCTTGTGTTTGGAACTTGAGATAACTGTTTTCAATCAAAAGTAAGAATTTCAACTCTGATTTGTGGGGTTAGTATAATTTTTTCCCCACGTATGATGGGAACACTGCATCATCCTGTCCATTCTAATGTTTGGTGTGAGATGTGGGTACCTACTGATGTAATGGCAGATCCAGAAAGTAGTTTCTTTTTAAGGTATCACTAGAATTTTCTTATATTCACCTTGTGCAGCTAGTAGATTGGAGGAAATAAGTCACTTCAGCACTTTCAAGTATAAAGTTTCCACTTTTAACATTATGCAAAGAATCATCTCAGGGTATTTTCTTGTTTGACATATACAGCTGGATTACTTTAGCTCAATGTTAGTTCCTTATTTGGTTTGGCATGTTATAAAAACACATTTAAATCCTGATCTTCAGCTGTAACAAAAATATTTTAAATAAACTGAGGGTTCTCTGTGACTAAATTTTCATTTGCAAATCTTAGAAAGTACAACTGACCAGCTTTGAATACCTTGCTTTAAAATTTCTAAATCCAGCTTACCAGGGAATTAATTTTCTTATATGCAACCTTTTGTGTATATTGGCAGTATTTTGTGGTTAGCTGATCATTAAGAAAAAAATTGTATAGAGTTCTTTCATTAAACTTTACACAAACCTCTCTGTTCAGTAAGATACTTAAGCACTTGGCCTATTGATGTCAGTGGGACTACTGCACTTAAAGTTAGGGATGTGTTTAAGTACCTAGCTGAATCAGAGCCCTAATGCTCAAATAATGCAGCAATTCCTGTAGGCAAATGTGTAAATGGTTTTTGTTTGCTGTACATTGATGTCATCATCAAAACAATCAGCTTCCTATTATGAACTTTAGCAATCCACTCATTCTCATAATACGATGTATCCTTTCAATACAATTACAGCTGCCACCAATGCCAAAGGATTACAGTCCACAACTGTCAGAACTAATAAGAACTATGCTTAGCAAAAAGCCTGAAGAAAGACCCAATGTGAAAAGCATACTAAGGCAACCGTATATCAAGCGCCAAATCTCTCTGTTTTTGGCAGCCACAAAGGCGTAAGATACATTTATTTTATTAATAGTTCTATATAAAATTATTGGTTTGGGTAACAGATTGTTGAGCATAATGTTGTAATCACTGTTTTACAATTTGTGCCAGATTTCGGAGCTGGATGTTGAAGTTGGTTTTGCTGTGTGTAACTGCAGGGTATGGGGCAGAAAGGATCTTTTGAGATTGTTGAGGGAAGGAATTATTTGAGAACTATAACCGGAGACAACTAAGAGAGAAGATGGAAATTAGTTACATTAGGCCTATGTAGAAGGAAAGTGGATTTAAGTTTGGGATTGCATATTGCCTTCAGAAAGTAAATCCTCCTATTGTTCATTCACTTTGGTGAGTGTTTGAAACCAGCCAGACAGAAAAGTCTTACCTGAATAAATGTTAGAAGTTGTATTTGGCTGCCCTAATTAGGAGCACTTAGTACTTAACTGCAATGAATCAATATTTCTTTTTATAGAAAAACTAAACACCTTATTCTTAATGTATCCATTATTTGGGGGGAAAATGCCATGTTGTTTGGTTCATGTCCACTGTTGATTTTAGTATATTATAACTTGTGAAAGATGGGAGAGTAGATTACTCATTAGAGTACGTGATTGGGACACCCCAGGTTTTCTTCATAGCTCTGGAACTGATGATCCTTAGGCAAGTTGGTTAACCTGTCTGACTGTCTGTATTCTCCATCTGTAAAATGGTCATGGTAATATTGACCTACTTAACAGAAAAGTTGTAAGGATTCATTAATATTTTAAAACAATTAGATCCTCAAAAGGTAAATGCTATAAAGGGCAAAGTATTGTGGGCATAGAGAATTTTAAAGTGATGTGCCACATAGATTGTTCCCTGATTAACAATCTTATTTGAAAATCAGAGGTTGTTCTTTTATTATTGACAACCGGAGAATCCCATTGTAATCCTCAATTTGATAAAGTTAAAAAGCTAAGGAAGCTTGGCTGGAGCAATGGAGAAGACCTGGTTTTGGGAGTAATCTGGAGACTCTCAGCACTAATAAGGTTGAAGTCTCTTGCAGCTGTGATACACTTGGACCGTGAAAAGGAAGCATGAGCACTACCTTTCCACCAATGCACAGAGTAGAATTAAGGTATATCTACACGGCAATTCAACACCTGCAGCTGGCCCATGTCAGCTGACTCGAGCTCATTGGGCTGCGCGGGACTGTAGAATTTTGGCGTAGACTTTGGGCTCAGGCTGGAGCCTGGGTTCTGGGACCCTCCCCCTCACAGGGTCCCAGATCTTGGGCTCAAGCCTGAGCCCAAACATGCACAATGCAATTTGACAGCCCTGTAGCCCATGTCCCACGAGCCCGAGTCAGCTGAGATGGGCCAGCTGTGGGTTTTTAACTGCAGTATAGACATACCCATAGGGTCTGTTCTGAAGGGTCTGTTTACTTCTCTTTCTGGCTGGAGGAAGAGCATCATGATCGCTTAAGAAGAGGGGGAAGTAGCTTTCAGATTGGGACATGTGAGAGCCTGTGGAGGCTGGTCTTCATTCAGTGCCAGACAATGAGAGAGAGAAAAAAGCTTGGATTATGGGAGAGAGGATGTTGAATAATGAGAGACGCACTCTCCCCAGTCGCTGCGTTTATCCCAGTTCATGCATCTCATATTTAAATAAAACAAAAACAGGACTGCTGCTCTCCTTCTGACAATTCTAGCATACACAGACCAGAGTGAGCTCACAAGTTGAGAGGAGATAATGGCAAATATTAGAAACCATTCTGTGACATTTGAGAAAATTACAAATCATCTGGTTAATAAACTCTGTGCAAATTCCAAGTTCTATAGTAAATCTGTGATCAATTCTTGCACTGAATAGAAAAGTGAGATAAAGGCAGACAATAAATCTGAAATATGGATAGGAAATATGTCGTCACTTGCGTTTCCTTATCAGTCTGTGTTAAGACCACTTCATCATATCAAAAATCACCAAAAGACAAGTTCCTTTTGCTATTTGCTTGTTTTTAACTAGAAGTTGGACAAAAAAGTTGAATATAAAATTTGTCATCAGATTTGGTTAACCACTTCATTGCTCCCAGTTTTTGAGACATAATGGCAATAAACTTAATTGCCAAATATTTATTTCCCCACATGGATGAGCCTTATTGTCTTCTGGTTTGTACACTGTGCAGTCACTTACACCTATGCAAAGTGGATATAAATTACTAGCAAATCAGTGTAAAGTACCACTAACATTCTAACTTTGCACAGCTGAAAATGACTATACAGCAGTGGTCACCAACCAGTAGATCGCGATCAACTGGTCGATCCTGGAGCCTCTGACAGTCTATTGTGATATCTGGCTGCTAAAAGTCCGGCAGTGCAGTGGGGCTAAGGCAGGCTCCCTGCCTGCCCCGGCCCCATGCCGCTCTCGGAACGGCTGGGGGGAAAGGGGGGTGTCTCCGTGTGCAAGCATCTCCCCTGCAGCTCCCATTGTCTAGGAATGGGGAACTGCGGACAATGGGAGCTGCGGGGGCCGTGCTTGCAGGCAGGAACAGCACGCGGGGACCCCTGCCTTCCCCACCCAAGGGCTGCAGGGGTGTGCTGGCCACTTCCAGGAGCGGTGTGGGGCAGGCAGGGAGCCTGCCTTAGCCCCTCTGCGCTGCCAACGGGGAGCCGACCGAGGTAAGTGCCGTCCTGCGGGAGCCCACACCCTGAGCCCCCTCCTGCACCCTGAATCCCCTGCCCCCGCCTTGAGCCCCCTCCTAGAGCCTGCACCCCAAGCCCCCTCCCGCTCCCCAACCCCCTACCCCAGGCTCAGCCTGGAGTCCCCTTCCATGCTCCGAACCCAGCCTAGAGCCTGCACCACCTCCCGAACCACAACTCCCTGCCCCAGCCTGGTGAAAGTGAGTGAGGGTGGGGGAGAGCGAGCAACGGAGAGAGGTGGGATGGAGTGAGCGAGGCGGGGCCTCGGGGCAGCGCCCGAATAAATCCTGGATTGCACTTAAAATCAAAAAGTGATCTTCTGCATAAAAAGGTTGGAGATCACTGTTATACAAGATACAAAGCAGAGAAAACCAAGCCCAGTGTTTAGCACTTCAGATAGAAACTCTGTAATCTGTGGAAATTTAAAATATTTTCTATAAATGTGAAAGGGTTCTGTAGCTGGATGGCATCTATTTAATAAGGTAGTCTAAACCACAACATCTTAAAGTCTTTGTCCTTAGAGCCTTTGTCCTTTTTTGTTGTTGCCATTTTCTTTAAAGAAAAACAGCCAAAAATCATAAGAAAATATCTGATTCTACACCCAGAAGTGCTGCTTCTGTGATCTCAGTGAAGACTGGATCTAATAATGGAAACATCACACCCAAAAAACATCCCTCTGAGCAAGCCAGGAGAGATAGAGCCGTAAGTTACTTTTTTCCAAAGGATACATCTGTTTTTGTTTTTGTTTTAATATTTGTGTAAATGTTCAGTGACATGATATAAAAATATATTTTGAAATGCTTTGTGTTTTCCTAATATATTTGTATTCAATAAAACTCTGTAAACTACGTATAAAGGGGGAGAGGAGTTGTATTCATCTACAGTTGGAGCTGAGAAAATACCCACAGATCAGTAAAACTAATTGCACTGGTCTTTACTGAAAGATACTCATGAAACATTATACTTAATCCTTATTCTGTGAAGCTGTCATGTGGATTTTTTTTAACCTTACAGTTGCATTAACTTTTGCATGTGGCACAATCATGTGAATGCTGTGACACTGTGTACCCAGCAGAGTATCGAAAGTCACTGGACTAACAGAAATGCTAGCAAATGTTTAATGACAGGCAAATGTTGACAGTGAAAATGTTTGCTGCAGCTTGTGACTGGAAAATCAATTATATGTTTGAGGAAAATTGCTTGTTACCCGAGGTGAACTACTTTACAGCAGTGGTTCCCAAACTTTAACAACCTGTGAACCTCTATCACTAAAATGTCAAGTCTCGTGAACCCCCTCCTAAAAATGAATATTTCCAGGGATTTTCTCCTTTACCTGAGTATAAATTATAAAAGTAGTGATCTTGGAAATATAAAATTTGTTTTTACGACATGCTTATTACACACTATTTATCATTATGGTATTTTTATTACATTATGAGAACAGCAACACTCTTCCAAGATCTCACTTTGGTAGCTTATATCACTTTGAATAAGCCTGTTATAAGACAAGGCTCCTATGTTTCATCAAGGAGTATCAGATGTGAAACAGCTTGAAGGTATTTAAGAAGCCAACTCAAAAAGTTCCTCCTACACAAGCATTCAGGTCTTGAGCAGTCCAGGCAAACAACGCACATTACAACAAAGCTTAAACTTGTCCTTCATAATAATTTAAAAAACAATACTTGCTGCCTATTTAATTTTTAAAACAGCAAAAAATATCCACCTCCCTTTCCATTTCTTATACGGAGTCTTGAAGTTTAAATGTCCTCAGTGTGATAGATATGCTTGCTTTGATCTGCTTAGCTCTTGGAAGTCCAGGGGCTCTGGGCTGCTGGCCCTGTGCTGCCCGGGGTCCCTAGGGACAGCTCTATCTGCCATTAGGGAATTTTCCCCCAAGAACCCCCTGTAACATTTCACGAACCCCAGTTTGGGAACCACTGCTTTACAGTGATCCAAATAGATCGAGTCACAAAGATGAATCACTTGCCCGCTGTTCATTTTCTGCACTGTTTGCCAGTTGGTGTTAGTTTTAATATTGAAGCCTTAAACATGTGGTTTAATACATTTTGGAGAGCTACTAGGAGAACCCGGTTTATCACTTGTGATCATAGGGGCAAAGTGGGTGCTTTACTTATGGAATAGGCTGTGTTGACATCCGAAGTGCCAAGCTTCTCATCAGACTTAAAAGCTTATGAGAGTCTTTGTTATACCCCTTATTGATGCTTCCAAATAGTACTTGATTATGATTTTGTTTCACTATCACTTTATGTACTGTCTGGTATGCAGGTGACTTCTTGGAGCATTTAAAATATTCCTCAGAGGGTAATTCCACTTCTGCTATTTTTTAATTACAGAATGAAGAAAAACATTTAATCAAAGATCAAACTTTTGAAATTTATCCCTCAGAGAAACCAGCAGCTGAGCCTGAAAAAAATGCAAACAAGAATGAGAAGAACAGCACAGGAGTTTCCATAGCAACAATTAGCAAAGTGGATATTGATATTTTACTGTCTGAAAGGAGGAACTGTAAAAGTGATCACTTACTACAGGATAACAAAGCAAGGTGCTTAAGCATTCCTAGTGAAGTAGAATCTAAAATAACATCTAATGGCCCACAGACTAAGGAAGACAGACTACAGCAAAACTCAAAGCCAGGTTCTAGAACTGAAATTGTGGATTCTAAGCACTTTGCTGTTGATGTTGCAGATGAAGGAGATGACACTTTGAAACTCCTGCAGCCTGTCTCAAAGGACCGAAAGCAAAATGATGACCAGGTAATTATTTAACTCTTAAATGTGCTTGGTAGAAGCACTAGTGAATGGTTTATAGAAAGAACAAAGCTGAACAAATGTTACCTTTCAAAGTGGGGCACTTCTGATCAGGCTCTTGGGGTGCCGAAGCAGTTAGAACTGGGGATCAGGACCCCTCGGGGTTGCGAGATTATTACATGGGGGATCGTGAGCTGTCACCCTCCACCCCAAACGCCGCTTTGCCTCCAGCATTTATAATGGTGTTAAATATATAAAAAAGTGTTTTTAATTTATAAGGGGGGTCACACTCAGAGACTTGCTATGTGAAAAGGGTCACCAGTAAAAAAAAGTTTGAGAGCCACTGAATTAGAAGCCCTAGTATCCCTGCAGCACTGCTTCTGTATAAGACAAAGGCTGGGGCTCAAACCTTAATTGTCTTTATTGTTCTTGCCTGGGATCAAAAATTGTCTGCTTCCAGTTGTAAAAGGACGAGGCAAGAAAATGTTCGGAGCTCCTATATCCCTGTTCCAAACGGACTATGCTTCTCTATCTGCTATGTTTAGCCCTAATTTGGGATGGGGATTGGCGGAGGAAGGGAGAGTATAATGGAAATGGAGTTAGAGAAGGTGCAGGATGGTGGAATGAAAATGTAGGGGAAGAAACTGAAGGGAAGGAGGAAGAGAGAGATGAAGAGATTTTAAAGGAAGACAGAAGGAGGGGAAAGGAAAATTTGTTTAATGGAGATGTGATTACTAAAGAGAAGAGTGAAGGAGTAAACAGGAAATGAGACTAACAGAAAAGAGAAGCCTTGCAACGGGGGAAAATGTTAAAGTATCCTGGCCCTCCCTCCTTTCCGGCTTCCAGAGTGCCTCATTTGGGTGATTGGTGGACGCAGAAACATTGACCATTGCCCTTTCCCCTGCACTCTTCAGCATCTGCAGCCAAAATGATTCTCTTACATGAATGTGCTGGGGAAGCGGGTAAAGGGCTTCTTTGCCCTTGTCTCTCTCTAGTGCACATGCACAGGGCCAGCAATATTTTGGCTCTTAATGAAAGTATATTAAAGTAAAATACAGTTGATTTCCGTATTGTCTTATGCCTTGGATTTAAACAGTAGGTCTGTCCTGAACGTGCAGCTGTCATTTCCATTCAATCTTATATAAGGATGTTGTTTTATTCACTTAGTGATTCACCAAGTTCTGTTCTAGAATGAGACTTTTAAAGCCTGTCTTTCTTGCATTGCTAATATATACACTTTACTAAGCTTGCTCTTATTTTAGTTTGTTCATGAAAATGTAGTAACTTCTTATTTCAGAGCTTGGACTCCACTGAGAAGCTTCTAGCATCGTTTGTTCCTGTCCTAATTCAAGTAAGTGTTCTAGCATTATAATTCTGCTTAGTTTGTTGGCTTTAAAATAGTTGTATTTCTTTAAAGGGAAATCTCAAATGATGTTGTCTGGTGACTATCTTTTCCCCTAGAATATTTGATTTTTGGAGAAATCAAATTTTTTTTATTATTATTGCATTACAAATTGGTTTTCTGAAGTTGCTATTAGAATGGCGGAACATATCTGAAATTTTGCTAACACGTATTTGTTGTAAAATACTAAAACTGGATATTGCAGTATTACGATAGAGACATGAGTGTACAGAATTTGTGAAATTTGTTTATGGTTTCCTATTCAGCTAACATGCTAACTGTGATGGGGAGCATAATTTTGAATGTTCTAACTTCAGTTTATTTAAAACGTTCACCTTGTTGCAATGTTAATGTAGTGTTTTTGGTTGGTTTTTTTGGGGTGGTTTATTTTATTTATTGATTGATTTTTTTTCCCCTGTCTGTAATTTAAAAGAAGAGATTGCAGTCATTTTTGCAGACTGACAACCAAATAGATGTTTATGTGGTTGTGATTAAGATAAAATCCATAGCATTCCAAAGGGTTAAGTGGCCTTTGTCAATACAGTAACTCCTCACTTAACGTTGTAGTTATGTTCCTGAAAAATGCGACTTTAAGCGAAACGATGTTAAGCGAATCCAATTTCCCCATAAGAATTAATGTAAATGAGGGGGTTAGGTTCCAGGGAAATTTTTTTCACCAGACAAGACTACACACTTACACTTACACTTTAAAACTGGTACACAGTGATGATGATTGTGAAGCTTGGTTGAAGTGGAGGAGTCAGAGGGTGGGATATTTCCCTTACTGCTAAATGATGAACTAGCAATTGGCTGAGCCCTCAAGGGTTAACTCTCTCACTCTACAAGGCAGGAGGAAGGGAGGGAGATATGCACATTTCCCCTTTAAGTACACTGCCTTGTTAATTAGATCAGCAAGCTCCCTCCTTCCTGAGCCCTGGTGTGTCCCCCTTGCTCTATGGAAGATGGGGTAAGCGAGGTGCAGGGGGGAGGGGGACACTCTGACATTAGCCCCCCTTGTTCTTTCCCTCCCCCCCCCCGGCACAGCAAGCAGTAGTCTTGGGGAGCAGCTCCAAGGCAGAGGGCAGGAGCAGCACATGGCAGTGGGGGGAGGGACAGCTGCAATTGCTAGCCTGCTGGGCAGCTGCTAAACAGGGAATTTAGGGAGCTGATACGGGGGCTGCCGGTCCCCCCTGGTTCCAAGCCCCCACCAGCTAGCTGCAATGGACTGCTCTTCCTGCAAGCAGTAGTAAAGCAGGCAGCTGCCAAACGATGTTAGAAGGGAGCATTACATAACTTTAAACGAGCATGTTCCCTAACTGATCAGCAAGGTAACCGGGACGACTTTAAGTGAGGAGTTACTGTAGGTGCAAGAACAAGTCTATGTTGGAATCAGGAGAAAACATGCCTAAAGATTAGAAAAATATTTTTACTTTTTAGGATGAAGCCTGTCATGGAAATCCAGAAGATGTTCAGGAAAAATTCACTTTTCACTTCCAGCCTCATAGCTCTTTCTGTGAACCTTCTCTCTCACGGCAGCGATGGCAGAAGAAAAGGGAGATAGATGAAGACTGTTCAGAGAAGGTGCAGATAAAAATTTATCTGACAATTTGATCTTTTAAAATGGCAGTGTACTACTACCTTAGTTTTCTTCCCATCCTACAAAAAGATTGTAACAGTTTGTAGATCCTTTCCATTAGTTGAACCATCTCCAATCTGTGTATAATCTCATTTCATACACATTCATAGAATTGCATTTATAACAAAATGGGTAACTCTGTGGGCCTTGGAAATATACTTTTGTGGGTGCCTTTTGTCCAAGGATCTCAAAGCACTGTATAGTAAACCTCTCAACACTCAGCGGTACAAAATTATAATCCTTCTAGGGGACATGAGCAAATTGAAGCCCAGAAAGATTACATGACATTATTATTATTATTGCAGTAGTACCCAGAGACCCCCAGCAAGACTGGATCCTTATTGTGGTTGGCACTGTACGAAACATATACACCTCTACCCCAATATAATGCGAATTCGGATTAACGCAGTAAAGCAGCGCTCTTGGGCGGGCGGGGGGTGCGGGGTGGCTGCGCACTTCAGCGGATCAAAGCAAGTTCGATATAATGCGGTTTCACCTATAACGCAGTAAGATTTTTTGGCTGCCGAGGACAGCGTTATATCAGGGTAGAAGTGTAGTTAGAGACAATCCCTATCCCCTGAGAGAGCTGACAGTGTAAATAGACAGACCAAGGATTGGGGGAAAAGGATGAGACATACAAGCATAGTGAACAATGTGGTGAGCTTGAAATGTCATTTTAGTTCCATGATTTTTTGTTGTTGTTTTTGCGTAGGGTTTTGTTGTGAGGGTGTTAGCTAAATGTAGACAGGGAATATAAGGAAGTTAGGGAAAAGTGGTTGTGTGGGTGGGTGGTGGGGGGGCACAATAAGGCAATTGTAGAATTGTGAATAGGACCCAAAAGTCCTGACTCCCAGTCCTGGGTTGCTAGCTTGGTGTTTGCAGTTCTAGATTTCAAAGCATTTTAATTTGTTGAAAGAGGAAATGAGACTGTAATCACTTTCTAATTCTCTCTAAGCTCAGAGCAGTTGCTCCGCGGCCCTTACCTTCTCTTCCTGATGTGAATGTGAAGACAACTTATAGCCCTGCAGATCAGCGTGGCACTGAAGTCACAGAGTCTGTAAACAGCTCTAAAAATAGTGAGAGAGCAATTTCAGAGGTTTGTTCTGAACATTTTATGTGCATATTTATTTTTGTCATTTTCTTACTATTTCTTCTGAGTAGTTTGCTCCAAAAGCATGTGGGGTGGGGAAAAGAAATGTACAGAAGTTATCCTCTGTGATTAAATTTCTGTCTTGCATCTGATTGATCAGGTAGGAGGAAAGAAAGCCAGCTCCTCTTTCCCTTAATTGAAATAAGGAGGCTGGAGGCTCCTGTCCTACAGGAATTAGGTTTGTTGATCAAGATCACCATGGAAAAATTAATACAATGCATGCTGAACTGTCTGAAAACTTTAGTTAGTAGCCATCTTTTCCAGGTGCATTTAGACAAAAGTTTTAATTTCAAATATGACAAAATGAAAAACCACCATGACTGCCACTATTAATATTGGTTTGATTTATTTAAAGGATCGACCGTTGTCTGCAAGAGAGAGGAGGAGGCTAAAACAATCACAAGAAAAGATGTTTCCTTCTGGTAACTTTGCATGCTAACTCTTCAACTGATGCAGTGGGATGGCTTCTCTTTGGAAACACTAATTTGCAATCTGGTCTTTAGTATTAACTTCCTCAAAAAAGATGCATTTGAAATGTAGCTTTGATGTTAATAGTTATTTAACACAACTTTTATTTTTCTAATGCTCATTCAGTGGTTGTAATGATGGCAATGTGACGTTTCCACAAGAAATGCACTTTTCAACTAGAAGCCTGTGTTTTTTGTTGGCTAGTTTATGTCTGACCCTGATAGTATGCTTGGAGGACATACTAAAATGCTTTACTGTCACCAGTGCCCAGTTTGCAAAACAAGATGAAAAGGATCAGAATTAGTCGACAAAAATGAGTTTGGTCTTGTTCATGTCACTATCACAAAGCTACTGTACAACTGGTATTAGGGGCAGTCTGCTTGAGAGGCCCAGGACTGAAATAGCAGGTGTGGTGAATGTCATCATTTAAGTGCATTGGCAAAGCTTTGTGGAGAGACCCAGGTCAGGAATGGAATAGCAAGGGATGGTGAAAGCCAGAATTAAGAGTCCTTGGTAGAGCAGTATGGGGAATTAACAGAGCATACACCTACATTCTGATAGACTTTAGTTTCTCCCTCGTACATACTCAAAATAAACGTTGTAAAAATGTCATCCTTCTAGTGCCTGCGGCAAGACGAGCATCACATAGTGCGGTAGTTGAAGCAAAATCACTTGTGGAAAATCTTATTAAAGTTACTCAGACCTCGTCAGATCCCAGTATTTCTCAGGTAAACTGGGGTCATCTACTTTTGAAATATTTAAATGCAGACCAAATTTGAGTAGAAAAATAAACAAAAAGAGCTTGTATTTACAAAATATAACATACTGTAGTACACGTAGAGGAACCTCCTGGCCAATAAAAATGCATGGCTATTCTGAAGCTGTTACTGCAAAAGACATTGGGTACAATAAATACCAAGAACTCACCTTTTAACTCAGCTTTTATATTTGGTAAGATCAGTTTCTAATTCAGGTCAATTCACTCAGCAGAGGCAAAGAATTGAATGAGTCAGTTAGTATAGTTATGGCTTATTGAATGGATAGCCATAACTGGGGAGAAGCTCGCCCTGGCACTTCCTCTACTATGCTTTGACTGTAGATAAATAATTTCACTTGCTGTGAGTTGCAAAATACCCTGAGGTTTGTTCATTCATGTAGTCTGATTGGCTTATCTGCTAAATTTACTTAAAACAAATATTATGGAACCGATGCTGTGAAAAGAAAAAAATACACAATTGAAGAGAATTAGTAAAAAAAAAAAAATTTAAATGAAAAAACTGCCATTTGAGTGGGCACACTGAAAATCAAATATCAATAAAACAATCCCCCAACAATCATTTTCAAGCCAGTTGGTTACTTGGAATACTTAATACTGTTTGTTTACTGGGGTTTGAAGATTATTTCTCAATTTGTAGTCCTATTGGCTAATGCATAAAGTTATGTGCTGACAAAAGTAGTAATTGTTAAATCAAATTCTCAAACATTTTATAATGGAAGTGATTAATTTTCATTAACATCTTCATTGCATAATTCATATATAGCTTTAGTAAGATCACAAATGTATTTTACTACACAAAGTAGAAGTTTCTTTAAAGGCACGCTTCTAAATATGGACTTGAAAGAGGTCCAACAAAGATACTTAAGTGCCAGATTTTCATAGTGTGACTTCTGTTTGTTCATGTAACTCTCCTCACCCCAACCATTTGCAGGTACAGTCTTTTTGCATGCTATTGTGTGTGCAAATAAGATCTACGTGCAAAAACCCCATCTGCGCACACAAATCAAGGACAGATGGGTTTAGTGCATATAAATTATATTTACATATGCTAGTGATGTGCAGTTTTTTGCATGCTGTCCTCAGGATTGAACACACAAAATTTAAGAGGTCCAAATGGAGAGTGGTTTGAAGCACCATGGAAAATTTTGGGGGACATTGGAGAATAAATAGAAAAATAGATTTCAAAGTATTAATATATTTATAGTTTATTTTTATAAAGACTGATACGTTGTAGTCTAAGAACAATGGTTCTTTAAAATACTGTAGTCATTAGTAAGTCATTAACTGAGAATTGACCAACATAATGAGCATAATGTAGAAAAATCTCATTCCATGGGCAAGTTAGTGATGGAGAAGTAAGGGAGGTGTCATCTGATTAGTAAAAATCTACAAAGTCATAATTTCAGTGGTGTCGCCCTTTGCAGTATGGCAGAGGGACTCTCTATTCTCTGCCCCGGCTTTCTGGTCCAGGTTCTCTGGTGGGTGAAATGTTGATAGTACTGTATCATTGGAAGTGGGTTGAGTTGGATATCATTTAAAAGCCCTTTCTCCCACAAACACAATGGTAACAAGCATGACAAACCTAGAACAATTAAGTAGATAAATATTTGAGAAAATATTTTAAAATCAACTTTTTTTTTTATTATACTTTAACACACAGATGCATTGAAGACATTGACCTTTGTTGATCGTAGGGAAGTTATCCTTGACATGTAGGACTGAAAACATTTATTCACTGAAGTCATCATCAGTGTCATCTCTGTCTAGGGCACCAATTCTAGACCTGCTGTCACGCTGACCATCTTCTGTGCCACATTGGCACATCTCTGTACAAGGCAGGCTGCTGGCCAAACATTTGCAGGGTGGTGAGCATCTGGTTTTTGCACACAAGCATTTGATTAGCTGAAGGGTGGATTCAGGATCGCATGGTATTTCACAGAACTGCTGTGATCAGTCCATCTTCCAAGACTCATCCATGCCCAATAGGGGAATGTAGTTTTGGGTGTGCTTGAACATCTTGGAACCACTCCATTGCTTGATAATTTGCCCTCTTGGTAGGAGGTATAAATGCACACCATGTCAATGGCAGTTTTTCTCTGTTTCTTGGAAAACAGCCACCAATGTAGCTCTGAAAGTGTCATAATGTTGGTCTTCAAATGGTAAACTCGCCGTATGAATGTGTCCAGTGCATTTATGACCTCATCAGTGACTGTATCAGCCGTTCCAAGCACCTTCAGAGTGAGGAGAGAGTCTTCAGAGGCTGAACCAAATACAATAGTGTCATATCCTGAAAGGACATGGAAATCTTGCTGTGCAGTGGCTTTTAATGGTCCAAGTGATAGGAACACGTCTCTGAGGGATATACAACAATTCTGTTCCCCAGCAGAATCTTGAGGAAGTCTTCGGTAATGTCTCTCAGAGCTCTGGAACATCTGTCTAATGCCAAAATGCAGAGTTTAGTAGCACCTCTCCCCGTGGCATTGATGATATGCAAGATAATTTTAGTGTTAGCTTCCTTATGGTAACTAAGAAGAAACTCCACTGAACAGTGTGAGGCAGCAGCTTCATTATACCATGCAATGATGAAATTCTCTCAGTAGTTCTTCGCATGAGTGCTTTTCCTGCAGGGTATGTGGTTAATTCATACTTCATGTGAGTATGAGACAGTAGCTTCTTCATTATGACATTGGAGATGTTCATGGAGTCAATGATTTTTGTATCGCAGGGGTTCTCAAACTTCAAATTGCACCGTGACCCCCTTCTGACAACAAAAATTACGACAGGACCCCAGCAGGGGGAGGATTGAAGCCTGAGCCTGCCCAAGCCCTGCCACCTGATGGGGCAGGTGGGCAAAGCCAAAGCCCCACCTTCCCCGGTCGGGGTGGCCAAAGCCCAAGGGCTTCAGCCCCAGGCAGGGGGCCTGTAACCTGAGCCCTGCTGCCCAGGACTGAAGCCCTCGAGCTTGGGCTTTGGCCCTGGGCCCCAGCAAGTCTAAGCCAGCCCTGGCAACCCCATTAAAATGGGGTTGCAACCCACTTTGGGGTCCCGACCCACAGTTTGAGAACCACTGTGGTATCGGATAGGTGCAGTGCCATGGAGCCACTTCTTTCTGGTAGTATTTTTAATTGATTCCTGTGTATATGTCAAACACAAGGTGGATTTCATCATAGGTCTAATATTTACTCTGTAGCCTCATAATGAAGTGTTCAGCCAAATCTTGGCAAGTGTTAAGTTTCTGGTTTTTCAAGAGCTTGTACCTCAGCCATACCATCTATGATTGTTATACTCAAAGGGGTCTGCTGGCATAAGGTATTGGTTGTCATATTGGCAGTAGGTCCTGTTCTAGGAAGACTATGCAAGATGTGCATTAGTTTGCTTATCACCTGATACACGTGCATTGTTCCATCACATTTGAACATCGATTGTACTTTCTTAGAGTACTTTCCCAAACACTCATGTAAATCAACAATATGCTGAGATCTGGACATAACCAGGAGATGAGTGAACAATGACCCTGTGGTTACCTCTAGAATAGTCTCTGCCGTCTTCACTCTGACTCTCTTTGCATTTGAGCACAGCTTTAGTCTGTTCTTGATTGGAGCCCATAGATTAATGGAGCCTTGGATAATTCTTTGGGTTTTGAAGGCTTCATACAAGTCATGACCCAAAGTATCCATTGGACTGACATCTTTAGCTATCTCATCACTGAAGGCTGATTTTTGTCATGATATTAATGAGCTCTGGAGTGTCATATGCAAATAGGTTGCCAGTAAGCTCATCCTGTAGCTTTAAAATTGTCCCTGCTTGGCATATAACAGCACCTAATGAGTTTAGATGGAGCTTGGTTATTTCTGGGGAAGTCCATCCCAGCCATGCGTAAGTGTTCTGGAGTTGTTAGGAAAATCCAGGAAAGAGCATTTAGATGCTGTGTTATGACCACGAACTACCTGCTCTCTTCCCCACCCCCACCCCCACCAATGACTTTCATTGCTCTGTTTTCGTGTCCTAGGCCTTCATCTGAACCAAGTGCACAGAAGGGAACTGGCAACACCACCAAGAGTTGTTTAACCGCATCCTCCATGGTGGTATTCTCCAAAGATTCAGCTGCTAGTTGATCAAGACCAAAGTAAAAACAAGGATTTTGTAATAATTACTTTGGGATTGTAATTAATGATACTTAACGGTATGCATACTATTCACGGGTGGATTCCAGTAATTTCTAGCTGAACGCTGACATCTTAAGCAATGCCTCATTACAACTATTTTGGCATAATAAACAAAGCTGATAATCAATACCAGTGAACCGCTTTTTTTGCCAATGATAGCAAATCAACTTGAAGCGCTCCTTTCATTTATAGTAATCTAACATTTAAAAAAATTAATAGGGGATATCATGTTCTGAGCATTAACTGGTAACACAGTACAGTCAGTCAAGGGCCACAGTTTAACTTTATGAGAGCTGCATGTTTGATATGCCTGTCTTAAAGTATAATTTTAAAAATGTTGATTTTAAATATTTTCTCTAATATGTATCTGCATAATTGTTCTAGGTTTGTCATGTTTGGTACCATTGTATTCATGGGAGAAAGGGATTTTGAATAATATCCAACTTAGTACAATGTTGTTGGAAATTGGTCATCAACATTTCCACCAACTGGAGGACCTGGGGCTGGGAGACAGTGGGGTGGGAGGTGAATTCCCCTCCCCCCACCATGCCACAGAGGGTGACACCACTGAAATTATGATTCTGTAGATTTTTAAAAATCAAATGATACCTGCTTTACCTTTCTATCATGAATTTGCCAGTGGAATTACACATGGTCGCAGACTTAAACATGGCACAAATTGTCCAACTCTGTAACACACTTGGCAAAGCATTCAGTGTAAGTTGAAACAGCACAGGTGAGGTTTAATGCTAGTTAAATGAGCATATGATGATGGTGTATGTGCTTTAACTATCTTCTTTTGACTCTTGGACTTAATACTTAAAAGTCCCTTGTATTTACTTATAAAGTTAAATTGTAAAAATGTGCTTGTTGAAGCTTATTTTGTCACATACTTCAAAGAATCCATGCTTATAGTACAAACTATTGATTGAATAAAATGCCTAATTCTACAAAATAATTTTTTTTGTAATCTATAACAGAAAAAAAAATTAATCCATTGTCTGTCTGATGATGAGCTAAGCTCTTCCACAAGCTCCACAGATAAGTCAGATGGAGATTCCAAGGAAGGGTAAGTGTTTTCTTACTTGCATGCAGACATTCAGTAGTCACTGACACTGCAAATAAGTACCTTATTGTGCTTTAACTTGGTGTGGAAAACTGTGTGCAGAAATGTGTTTCCAACGATGATGCATAGTGGTGTTATGATGAGCTGCACAGTAAATGAATCAGATACCTTTTGTTTGTTGCTCTTTTGTGACACACAGTTCTTTATCTACTGTGTTTAACTTCTTTGTGTGTGGCTGCTGTGCCTCCAAGTGCTGGCATGAATGCTTTCCAGGAAATTGATCTTCCAGCATCAAGGAGAGGAACTAATGTGTCAGGAAACACTGAGAACTATTACTTGGAAAGTTGCTAACATGGTTTTCCTGACATTGTGGGCTCAGCTGAAGTATTTATCTAGGATCTTGTCTACATTTGGCATCTTTCTTAAAATTGTCCTCCATTGTACTTCCAGTGGTGGTAATGCTACTGTAGATTGGATGTTGGTGGCTGGCTGGGTTCTTAAACTTTGTTATTAAGACTTGCTTTGCGCAGAAGTTATATGAAATGATGCTAAAAGCTCTTATGCCTTGTTGCATTGCTACCACCACCAATGGATCTGCATAGCAACAAGAATTTAACACAGAGTACATAACAGGGCCTGCTTAGATCACAAGATTATGGAATGTCTTCATTGACTGCAAAATGGAGATTGGGATTGAATTAGATTTTTTTCCTTTTCTAGAAAAAGCAATACAAATGAAATGAATGATTTGGTACAGCTAATGACTCAGACACTGAAAATGGATTCTAAAGAGAACTGTGAACACCCTTCAATCCTAACCCCTGCATCAGAGTTCAAGCTTCATAGGAAATACAGAGACACTCTGATCCTACATGGAAAAGTATCTAATGAACCAGAGAAATTCAAATTTGAAGAATTTCCTTCAGGTCTGTAGCTCTGTTAATGCTTTAAAATTGTGGTTCTTAAACTGTGGTCTATGGACCACCAGTGGTTTGCAGAGCACTTGCTGGTGGTCCACAGGAAGCTGGCTAGTCACATGGGGCTGTTCTCCTTTCCTCTGTTAATCACATGAAAGCGGCTAAAATTAATTACATTTTTAATATCACTTTTCCACTTAAGTAATTGCTGTAGTTGCCACAGGGATGATGTTTGTTTGACAGTTGGAGGGGAGGTGCTCCATCTAATTGTGAATGGAAGAGAAGGTGGTCCATGAGGTAATCTATCAATATGTGACCGACACTATGAAGGTGTTAAATAACCATTTAAGATCTAAAATCATAAAAAATTGTAGATATCAATGTCTTAAAATACAACTTTAAAACTTCCAAATAATTTAGTTGCTGTAAAGCTTTGCAGATCACCTTTAAGGCTTAATCTTTAAATGGGACTCAACTCAGCATCTAAAAACCTGGGGCTTTGTGCAGATGCAGGAGTCACTTGCAGAGATCCCATCACAGAATGGGGTCCTTATTTTGCAGCTACAAGTAGTTCTCTAATTTTGCAACAATGCAGGTAAATCAACTTTTGAAATTCAGCCTTCACAAGAGTGGTCATATTCTGAAATGCTACTCTAAAAATGGCATCTTAAGGTTTGTTTTTGACTTTCAGAGTAACTGTGCACTGGAATAAAAGATCTGTGACATGGCCGTGGTTGGCCCAGGTCAGCTGACCCAGGCTGGTGTTGCAGGGTTAAAAATTGCAGTGTAGATGTTCTGGCTTGCACTGGAGCCCAGGTTCTGGGTTCATCCTCTTTCCTCCCCACCCCTTGCAGGGTCCCAGAGCTCGAGCTCAGTTTGCAAGTCAAAAGCTGGATGGAAAAAAATCAGCTTGGAATCTGAAAGTCTCAAACTGTTCTTCCTGGCTCATGTGTTGTAAGTAACAAGGATTCTAGCTGATTCTCTTCTGGTGATTGAGAAAGCAGAATTGAATCAAGATAACTCTCCCATAGTTATGGCGGTTCTGCAAAGATAACAGGAGTAAAATGTACTGAAAGCTTTTGTCTCTGTGGTCAGCGGACGTGACTCTGTGAATGTACAGGGAGCAAATTTTGGTCAGTAAGGAAGTGCCTTTTTACATAGTCAATTTTTCTCACATAGCTGCACTTCAAAATTTATAATAGTGTGGTGATCTGCTCAGGTATTTTACAGCTGCTGGTACTGGAAATCTATAACCAATTTGAAGGTGCTGGTGGAAGTGCAGTGGCTTAAATTTTCTTAAATTGCAATCTCTTCTGGTTAGATCAAGTCCTTTACTTTCACATGTTAATGCAGAAAGGGGATTTAGGGTGCTAATAGGATATGATATCTTTCAGCCTTGAATCATTGGCTTAAATCCGGCCTATGTCAGTAGTGACAGCCATATTAATTTTGGATGATTTCAGTGTCCAAAGTAAAGTTTTGGCACTTTCTGTTTTGTTCCTGGTGCCGACCTTCCATTATCATAAAACTACATTCGTAAGTGGGATCCTTTGTTTGCAGTTTAAGCAGAGAAATGAAAGATTGAAAGGTCGAGGCACACTGGTGGAAGACTATACTGCAGCCCGTGCTATTCTGTCTTGTGTATAAATACAATACTTAACTTTTACATTTGTTTTTGTTTTTCAAATGTAAAGTGATTGAAGTGTTGTTGTTTTTACCTCTCTATCAGGGTTCTGTATATTGTATGGCTATGAAATTTGTTGTAGAATCCACCTTTTGCCACACAATTATTTTCAGAACATCAGCTTAATTTAAAAAAAATGTTTCTACCATAATGACTACAAAGAACCTTCCCGACATGATCAGAGTATACACTAATACAGTGATGTCTTTCTGAGTCTGAAACTCTGACCCTCCAAGACCTGATTTTGCAAACTGAATCTGTATGAACCTTGCATCTGCATAGAGGCCTAGTAGTCACCTTCTGATGACTGACCTATTTAATTGTATTTCTGCTGATCAGAGACATGCAGCTGATGTGCCTATTCCACAATCCTAAACCACCTCCCAGGCCTTTGCTGGTACCAACCACTCTAAGTACTTCTAGTACATATAAGATGACTGTTAAAATTGTCAGTGCAAAAATAGTTAATTGTATTATTTTTTTAGATGTTTTATCTGGTCCTGAAAAGATTAGAAGAATGGTTGAAATTTTGAGGTCTGAGGTGGTGCAAGGGCTGGGAGTGAAACTTCTAGAGAAAGTATATGACATCATGGAGGAAGATGATGAACTGAAGAGAGAGGTGAGTGTCTTTCCTACATACTGTAGTCAACTGTATTTGCTTCTTTTTTTCTTCCACACAAAGGTTAAATGAGCATTGTTTTCATTTTTATATCTTGAGAAACTGATCTGATGTAATGATATAGGCCCTGATCCTGCAAAGACTTAAGCACATGCTTAATTGTTTGCAGAATCAGTATCATACTCATGTATATTGACTACACGAATTACCATGGTATGCAATGTAATTGATTCAGAATGTAAGAAGGGGAGCAGCCTTGAATTTTGATCCTACTCGGAAGTTGATAGCAATGCCATATACCCTTATCTTCCAATTTGGAAAAGGTACAAGAGATTTGACTACTTTGACATTAATCTATTAGCATATCTTCATTATGCGTTCAACTTTGAATGCCCAAATTCTGTCTTCAGACTTCACTGGAAGTTGTGCATGTGTATTTGAACATGTATCCAAAGGCAGAAACTGATCCTTCTTCTTTCAGTGCTTGTTCATGTCAATTCCAATCAGGTGTGTGCGTGCTGCGTGCACACCAGCTGGAAGATTTTCCCCTTAGCAGCGTCCGGAGGGTTGGCCTGGGTGCCCCCTGGAGTTGCGCCTCATGGCGCCCAATATAGGGCCCTGTTAACCCACCACCCCCTTATTTCCTTCTCACCGCCGGTGACGACTAGCTGGAACAAACTGTTGCTCTTGCTTTGCGAGCGCGTTTGGGCAGTGTCCGCTCTTCGTGTTTATAGCTTCTAATGTAAGTAGTCAGTTAATAGTTCATAGTTCTTAAGATTTCTTTTGGGGATTCCCCCCCCAACAATGCTTCCCCGGTTCTGGGGTATGCCCCGGTCCCCAGGGTTCAAGCTCTATGAGGACTGTGGAAAGTTTATGCCTAAGAGCGAACCGCACTCTTCCTGTCTGCAGTGCCTCGGGGAGAGCCACCAGAAGGAGAAGTGCAGAATTTGCAAAGGATTCTGCCCTAGCACCTTGAAGGACCGAGATCAAAGACTCAAGATTCTTCTAATGGAGGTGACACTCAGACCACAGTCCGACCCGGGGTCAGCAGAACCCACGCCCAGCACCTCCTCATCGGTGTGCAGTGCTCCGGCGCTGACGGTGCACGAGCCGGGACTGAGGAAGGACCCCAAGGAGTCACGGCACCGCCACGGCTCTGCCCATAGACCGTGTTCTGTCAGGCACCGGTCTCAGTCCCCGGTGCCCCAGAAAAATAAAAGGCCAGAGATGGGTCGCTCTTCCCCCTCCAAGCCCAAGAAGCCTGCGGCAGGGAGACCCAATGGGCAACGTCACCTCGGCTCCTCCGCCCCGGGGTACAGTTGAGTCCGAACCCTCATTACTCTCCAGCTGGACATGGCGGACAGCTCCAGCTCCCCTCAACGCCAGAGGCATTCGAGGCGTCTCGGACCTTATGCGCCTCATGGTGCCGTCCTTCCTGCAGAGGAGAGACAAGTTGCCTATGACTGCCCGGCCCCCATTCCCATCAAAGGGCAAGCTGGCAATGATGGCATACTGATCTCCATCTCGCTTCTCCCCAGCATGGTCCACCCACGTGGGGGAGCCGCACCGGTCCCGTTTCTCAGCACCGCTCCCCGGCACCGTGGAGTACCACTCCTCTGTGGTCCTCCTCCTCTCTGACTGAGGAGTCGGAGGCAGAATTCTACCACTCCGATAGGACCAGGAGCACAAGTTCCAGGTCCCGCCGTGACCGCCAGCCCTATCTGGTGCTGTGGCAACCCTTGACTCAGTGGCTCTTCTGGACATCCTGGGTGTATCATCAGAGCCAGGGACAAATCCAAGGGTCAAGGTCCAGGTCCGCATCGGTGTCTTTGGTGTCCTTCATCCCTCTACAAGCACTGTTGACAGCGTTGGCACCGACTCTTCCGACCTTGGCAACCTCAGCACCGGCACCGATGATCCTGGCACCACAGGCTACAGACCTTTTAGCTGCATGACCCCCTGGGCGCTGAGAGGAGTGAGCAGGGCCCATTGCCAGGACTTTCCTCCTCTTCCTCCCCAGACGAAACGGTGGCTGGGACATGGACAGCCCCAGCCTTGGAGGACAACAGGGTCCTGCAACAGCTTCTGTGGCCAGTGGAGCAGAACCTGGGCATCCAGGCAGAGGAGGTGGTAGAGGATGCCGACCCAATGGTTGACATCCTTGCCCCCTCCGGACCCTCTCGTATTGCCTTGCCATTAATAAAGACTATTACTGAGACCACAAAGACCTTGTGGCAGACCCCAGCATCTCTGCCCCCTACAGCCAAGAGAAACGAGAGTGGGACTTTGTCCCTTAAAAGGGATATGAGCACCTATATACCCACCCACATCCCGATTCCCTAGTGGTTGATGCAGCGAACCAGTGCGAGCGCCACGGCTACCAGGGCCCCTCCCCTAAAAATAGGGACACTAAAAGACTAGACCTTTTTGGGAGGAAGCTGGGGGCTGCAGCTCTGCATATCAAACCAGCAGGTCATCATTAGCAGATACTTGCACAACACCTGCGGTGTGATGGCCAAGTTTGCTGGCAGGACTCTCGTGCGGAGTTCTCGGCACTGGTGGAGGAAGAAAAACTGATTTCCCGAGCTTCCCTACAAGCCGCATTGGATGCGGCAGATGCAGTCGCCTGCACAATGGCCACAGGGGTTGCAATGAGGAGTTCCTGGTTGCAGGTCTCTGGTCTCCCCTACAAGGTCCAACAAACCATCCAGGACCTCCCCTTCGAGGATTTGGCCCTATTTTCCGATAAAACGGATAAAAGACTCCAGTCTAAAGGACTCAAGGGCCACCCTCAGGTCTTGGGCCTCCACACTCCCGCCACTCAGCGCAGGCACTTCTGGCTGCAGCCTCCCTCACAGTTCTACCAACCACAGAACTAGCAGGACGCTCCTCGGAGGAGAAATAGGAGTGGCAGAAGACGACAGCACCCGTCCTTCGGCCAGGGCTCTGGCCAGCCCAACACACCTCCCAGCCCCAGACCAGCCTTTTGAGGGTGTCGTCGAGGACGGCGCACCAGTGCAACAACTGGATCTACCCCGACTTACCTTTTTGTCCCGACTATCCCCTTTCTACTTTGCATGGTCACGTATCACTTCGGACCACTGGGTACTCTGCACGGTAGAGAGGGGATACTCCATCCAATTCTGTGCCCTTCCAACCCCCTTCCCTGTCCCTCTTCAGGGACTCCTCTCACAAGCAAATCCTTATTCAGGAGATGCACTCGTGCCTCTCTCTAGGGGCAATGGAAGAGGTTCCTCAGGAGCAAAGGGGCAAGGGTTTCTACGCCTGGTATTTCCTAATACCGAAAGCCAAGTGTGGGCTCAGGCCGATCCTAGACGTGTGAGAACTGAACAAGTTCGTGAAGAAGCTCAAGTTCCGCATGGTCTCTTTGGCCTCCATTATCCCCTCACTGGATCCAGGAGACTGGTATACCGCCCTCAACTTGAAGGACGCATACTTTCACATAGCAATAATTCTGTCCCACAGAAAATACCTCAGTTTACAACAACCACCACTATCAGTTTACTGTCCTCCCATTTGGCCTGTCAGCTGCTCCTCAAGTGTTCACCAAGTGCATGGCAGTTGTGGTGGCGTTCCTGTGAAAGCGGCAGGTACAGGTGTTCCCATACCTCGACGACTGGCTGATCAAGGGCCTCTCCAGGTCTCAAGTGGCGACACAGGTCATTCATAAGAATGACGTTCGATGAACTGGGTCTCCTTCTAAACAAAGGAGAATCAACGCTGTCCCCTGTTCAGAGGATAGAGTTTGTAGGGGCAGTGCTGGACTAGATACAAGCCAGGTTTTGGTCCCTGGGCGACGACAGATGGGGTCTCAGGTAGTTCCCCACCACTACAGCAAGGAATTGCCTGACGCTTCTGGGACACATGGCGGCTTGTATCTTCAGTTATGGCTAGCGTCAGTGTATCTGCCAGTCCGGGACAGTTTGGACAGGATTATAACCCTGCCTCACCCGGTACTCGACTCCCTCCTGTGGTGGCTCGACCCAAAGGTAGTAGGTGCAGGGGTCCCCTTCACCAGCCCTCTGCCATCCCTCTCGTTCCTGACAAACGCGTCAGACTTGGGCTGGGGGGGGCAGGGGGGGGGACACATTTGGGAGGTCTCAGAACACGAGGCCTCTGGTCTCAGTGGAGCTCTCCTGCTCTGATCAAGTCAGACAAGTTCTCCTTGGCAGCAGAAAACCTTCGACAGGAGCTACCTACCTTGTCAAGTGGAAGAGATTTTCAGTCTGGTCAGAGAACCTCCCATCCCTGACGCTCGCCTCGGTGCCACTTATACTGGACTATATTCTCCATCTTAAGCAGCAAGGTCTGTCTATGTCGTCAATAAGGGTTCACTTAGCCACCATCTCCACCTTCCACCCACGTGCAGAGGGGCTGCTTAGGGTACGTCTATACTTACCCGCTGATTCGGCGGCAAGCAATCGATCTTCTGGGATCGATTTATCGCGTCTTGTCTAGACGCGATAAATCGATCCCGGAAGTGCTCGCCGTCGACGCCGGTACTCCTGCTCCGCAAGAGGAGTACGCGGGGTCGACAGGGGAGCCTGCCTGCCGTGTGTGGACCCGTGGTAAGTACCTTTAAGTTCGAACTAAGATACTTCGACTTCAGCTACGTTATTCACGTAGCTGAAGTTGCGTATCTTAGTTGGAACTGGGGGCTTAGTGTGGACCAGCCCTTAGTCTTTGTAAATCAGCCATTTCCTTAATGTCTCAACAGGCTATACCGGCTTGGGACCTCAATCTGGTCCTTTTCAGGCTTATGGGATCACCATTTGAGCCCTTGGTGACATGCTCCCTGCGCGCGCGTGCTCTCTCATACAAGGTGGTGTTCTGGTAGCGATAACCTCAGCTAGGAGGGTGGCTGAGCTTAGGGCCCTAACCTCCTTACATTGTATTCCCGAAGGACAAGGTTCAACTCGGGTCTCACCCGGGTTTTCTCCTAAAGGTTGTCTCCCAATTTCACATTAACCAGGACATCTTCCTCCCTGTATTCTTCCTAATATAGCACCAGGGAGCTAAGGCTTCACTCATTGCATGTCCACAGAGCGCTGGCCTTCTACATCGAGAGACCAAAACCATTCTGAAGGTCCATTCAGTTATTCGTGGCAGTGGCGGACAGAATGAAAGGTCTTCCTGTCTCCTCTCAACATATCTCGCCATGGATCAAATCATGCATTCGGGAGTGCTACAACTTGGCAAAGGTGCCCGCTCCTTCAATCACAGCGCACTCCACCAGGGCTCAGGCCTCCTCAGTGGTATTCCTGGTGCAGGTTCCCACCCAGGAAATTTGCAGAGCAGCAACATGGTCCTCCACTTTCATAACGCACTATGCGATTACCCAGCAGGCCAGAGCCGATGCAGCCTTCGGACGAGCAGTGCTCCAATCAGTGGAAGACACTGACCCCACCTTCTGAACTTAGGCTTGTGAATCACCCGATTGGAATGAACATGAACAAGCACTCAAAGAAGAAAAAACAGTTACTCACCTTCTCGTAACTGTTCTTCGAGATGTGTTGTTCATGTCCATTCTAATACCCACCCTCCTACCCCTCTGTCGGAGTAGCTGGCAAGAAAGAACTAAGGGAGTGGCGGGTCGGCAGGGCCCTATATTGGGCGCCATGAAGGCACAACTCCAGGGGGTGCCTGGGCTGACCCTACGGACACTGCTAAGGGAAACATATTCCGGCACGCACGCAGCATGCACACACCTGATTGGAATGGACATGAACAACACATCTAAGAACAAGAGTTATGAGAAGGTGAGTAACCGTTTTTCATCTTCCTAATTAATGTAGATTAAATCTTAAGAGATCTTTAGCTGTTTCCATGCAAACCTTGGCTACAAATTATTATGCAGACAAGTTTAATCAAAAATTCAAGTTGTTTTAAATTTCACACCTTTTAATTCTGGAATTCCTTTTGACCTGTGGCACTTTGGAATATGCTCTTTATTTGAGCCAACACTATGATTGTGTTTAAATGTTATCAGCGCCCCCTTTTGATTGGTCAAACTTTTCATGTGACATTTTTATTTAAAGGTGCTTTGGTATCCTCAATGTAAGTCTCAGGTAGCAGCATTCATGTCTCTGATTAAAAAAACAGCTGACTTTCTTTTATGCTTAATAGTTGCACTTACGGGAGCACATGAGAGAGAAGTACACAGATTACAGTGTGAAGGCTCGCCATCTGAAGTTTCTTGAAGAAAATGTTAAGTTTTGACCAGGTGACTTAACTGGACCTTTCTTCCCTTAGAGCTGTTAGAGAAAAGCAGCAAGGACCTATTTTTAGAGGTTGTCTGGTAGACTGAATTATCTCCATATTCTGTATAGACTAATTTTGTGGTACTTATTTACCCATGGATTTTTCATATCTGGGTAAAGAGGTAAACTGGTCTTGACAGAGTGGAATGCTTATCTGCCTGTGCACAGCAGCACATCTTTGTTACAGCATTAGTACTAGTAATGTTTTTATATTAAAATGTGAAAGACTATTACTTTTTCTACAGAAGAAAAATTTGATATTAATTTGGATTTTTACTTTACACTACTTGCCTTTTGGTCTCACTGAGTGAGTGTTTTATGGGTATGAAATTGTTTCTAGAAAGTACGTACTAAATTCTGTATGTAAACTAATATAAGATCTAGTTCTAATTTCTGGTTCAGTCATACTGTGTCTCTTACTATACCACCAAGTGACTGGGAACATTTGCTAAGCCTATAATGTGGGATTATTAGAATTATAATGTACTGAAGTTAAGACCTAAAGCTCAGTTTGGCATGGAGAGCTGATTGTGATTTCTGTAGCTGCAAAAACTCACTGCAGTTTCTAGAAATGGTTTAAAATTTAAACTGTTTAAGATACAGTAAAAAGATGGACTCCTTACTCTGAGCCTTTGGGCATCTTTAGAGCTCATGTTCAAGGTTTAGATTAGAATTGTTTTCTCCAACCAAAACAAATGCAAATACTAATTCCTTTTAGGAATGGAATAATGATTAAAGAAAGACTAGGTACATTCAGATAAATTGGTCTATTTAATGTACCATTTCATCTGTCAACTTGTCTTATAGTAAGTTTTTTGTATACTTTTGTTATGTTCTAATGTTTGACAGAATGTGTTTTGCAGCATCAGTGTTCTGAAGGTTTGTAAATCTTTGATTTTTCAAGGGATAATTAAGTCAAGGATATCTGAATTTTGTAAAATAAAACCATATTCAGTAAGTCTACAAAATGTCCAGTTTCCTTAATACGCTTAGTAGATATTCTATCCTACAGAATAGCTCATGTAGAGAAATGCTGCAGAATAATAGTGCCCATCATCAGCACAAAGTGCATTAGAGTAGGTGACTTCACAAAATGGGAGGAGGCTCAACTCAGTTCTCCACATCCATTGCAGCTTCTGCATCTCCCTCAGTCCCACTGTTCTGGGCATGTTTGGTTTATAGTTCACCTTCAAGCTGGGAAGAGCAAAATCACTTTTAATAAGCAAAGATTGGAGTGTTGGTACTAAAGATCACAAGAGAAGAGGCAGCACCCTGGCCAAATGCCAATTTGCATGTTAAGGGGCTTATTCCTTCACCCTCTCACTTCCCTGGTCCTTTTCGCATGAACAGAGAGCAACAATACCCAAAGGCGCAAACAATTCGATGTTTATTGGGGTGAACTTCCAGCAAGCACGATTCCAGTTTCCTTCCTTAGTGTCCCCCTTCCCAGCTCTACTAGACAACCCGGACCCAACCTTCTTGGGCCCACTATAATGGGAAGTCTGGAACACTAATTGGAATAGATGTGGTATGCCCATACAAGAGAAGGTGCAGGGCACTATGCTACACAAGAGGCAGCGCGACAAATGGAATATCGACACCTTCCACCTTGATGCCTGGCCCTATCAGGAAATGTGTCACCATACGCCCTATGCTTTTCCAAGTATACCTGGGCAGGAGGATCCCAAAAGAAAAAGGGGAAAAAAAGGGGTGGAGTGTTAGGATATAGATATTCAGGCCTGTCTGCAAAGGCCTATACTTTAAGAATTTAGGTGTATTATCACTTAACTAGTTATAGAGGTATAAAAGAAAGAATCAAAATCACTGTCTGTTTAAGGGCCTTCTCTTATTGTGACAGTCTAAGGCCTGGTCACGTCCTTACATTCCAAACTAGTCACATTGAAATAAAGTGCTATTGGGCTGTTAGGAATATCAGGATAGGATTGTATTCCTATCACCTCCAGAGAAAGAGAAGAGCCTAGAAGATGTAAAAGGAAACTTAGTTTGATAGCATCCTGTCTGGCAAGAACTCACTTATCAATAACTGGAATGTGAAATCCTCATTTCTGTATTGTTCTATCACTGTAGTCTTCACTTCCCTGTTGTTTGTCTGTATAATTGCTGTCTGGTTCTGTGATTGTTTCTGTCTGCTGTATAATTAATTTTGTTGGGTGTAAACCAATTAAGGTTGTGGGATATAATTGGTTAAATAACCATGTTACAGTATGTTAGGATTGGTTAGTTAAATTTCAGTAAAATGATTGGTTAAGGTATAGCTAAGCAAAACTCAAGTTTTACTATATAGTCTGCAGTCAATCAGGAAGTAAGGGGAGGGATGGGAACAGGGGGTGGGGGAAATTGGGATCATGTTTTGTTAAGGGGGGGAAATGGGAACAGGGACATAGGCAAAATTCTGTGGTGTCAGAGCTGGGAAGGGGGACACTAAGGAAGGAAACTGGAATCATGCTTGCTGGAAGTTCACCCCAATAAACATCGAATTGTTTGCGCCTTTGGACTTGGGTATTGTTGCTCTCTGTTCATGTGAGAAGGACCAGGGAAGTGAGAGGGTGAAGGAATAAGTCCCCTAACATTGGATATTTACATTTTGCTAAGCAAGTAGTCCCACCAGTTTCTGTTGTGTTGGTATTCATTTCCTCTCCTAAGCTATTCTGTAGTGTAGCCATTCCACTCTGCACCATTACACAGTTGATGCATTTAGAACAGAGTACTCTCAATCAAAGTGATAGTTTTTCAGGCTAAGGAATTTAATCACTTATAAAGCAACCCTGCAAAGTTGCTGTGTTTCAGTAACAAAAAACAACAACAAAATCTTAAGACTTCTCATACTGTTATGCTTCATTTCTATGTGACCAACTACTAAAATTGCTTGAATTCATGAATAAAACTAGTCTTTATGGTTTTAAACTTTCTCCTTACCACCAAACAACGGTTCACTATCTATATCTGCCCTATTCCCAACTCCATGTTAGCTTTGCTGCAACTAAAATTCTTTTAGGTAAAGTCTTCCTAAAGGCCTAGTTCATATTACCTCATTCTTGTCACATTACAGATACTAGATGTAGGCATATTTTACTTGTGTACATTCATACATACACATCCAAATCACATTAAAAAGGACTGATTCTCCATAAAAAGGGAGAAGGCAGTTCACTCACAAGGACCAGAAAGACTTAATTCCCCAGCTTTACACAGGAATCAAAACTTGTCCCTGAATTCTATGTAATAATATGTATACTTAAATTTGAAAATTTTGAGCCGCCATGAACTTGCAAATGCAATACACATAACTAAATCAGCTGGTTATTTTATACTCAATACCTTTGTTAAATGCACCACGGCTACTTCAGCTGAAATGTTTTACTGATACCAATATTTTAATTCAAGCTATTTCCTCAGTTTTCTTAAATAGACTGATTACTTTACAGGCAGTGTTACTTACAAGTGAAATACTAAACTGCAGAGCTTACAAGAACATAGAACTTGCCTAAGTGCACCCTGAAATTCATTTTTAATTTAAACTCATTTAATGTTTACTTCCCATTTTGCTTTCACAGCAAAGCCTAGCAAAATTTTAGCTAGAGGCAATTTGCATGTTTTTCCTCAACCCCAAATGTACTGTTCCTTGAGTTGGATCCTGGTATATTAACAGTAGCAAGTAATCTCTAAAGTACTAAGAAAGGAAGGTGTCATACTGGGAATATCACAGAAACCTTTAATGAAGCAAAATTATCCAATGTTACATCATGAGGGTTCATATTCTTCAACTTTTAGTATGCCTTTTCAGTTTTCTCTCTGCTGGCTTCTTATCTTCTGATCCCGACTCTTGGACAGGTAGCCATTTCAGAGGATTGCGGCGGTACATAGGCCATGGAGGGAGTGTTAGCTGTAAAGGAAGAAAGTTTAATTATATAAAACTCACTAACCCCAACTTCATCTAGCATGTAATTAGGACTGTTACTACTACACAACCTTCATTATGTGGACTTGCAGTATCAGCTGAACAAGGTCTGATTTATTAAAATATTACTTAAGATGAAGGTCTATCGGATTGAAGAGAACATCTGATTTAGTGACTTAGATCACCAATAGAAGTCTTCTGTACTGGAGTCCCTGTTTACATCAGTCTCTTAGGACCAGAACTGGACTATAAGAAACAAGGTACATTGGCTAAGCTAAGTGGAGGTACAGGACTAGAAGAACAGAGGTCAGAATCAAAGTGCATTAGTGCATAATGTAAAGTTTCTATTGCATCTGTTTGTATTATGCTCATCTAGTCAATGCTAGTAGTCTGTATTTAAGCACTGTTTCAGGTAAAAACAGCATTTGATGAACAGGCAACTTAATTTTGGAAACTCCATTAGTATTTTTAGTAATCATGTAGTAATTATAAGTAATTTTGTCTTACCAGGCATGATAAAGCAAACCCAGCCATAACTATATAGACAGTCCAACCAAACTGTTCCGCGATGTAGCCATAGATGAAACCAATTACCTAGAAGAAGCAATACCAATTTTAATAAAATAACCTAATGAGCATTCCCAGACCAAAAATGATTTCAGTTAATTCTGAAAAAATCCCATAAACAGGGAAAATCAATTACATAAGTTACAAAACCACTAAATGTTAATGAGTTGGGAAACTTATTACAATTCCAACACAATCCTTAATCTTAGTTTGACACACACCCAATGAGTATCTGTAGTTTGAGATCAGTGCTGGGATAGTTGGACTAAGTTATTATATATGAATAGTCTTTATGTGAATTAAGAGTAACTTCATGAATATAACAGTAAAATTAGATGTTTCTTCAGTACGGCAAAGTCTGAAGTACAATTTTTATGTGGAGCTACTTTTCTAATGAATAGGCATAAGCAGAACAGAATGTGAATAAATATTTTACTTAAATATAGAGGATACGGAACTGCTTTTATGATGAATTAGTGTCTAATCATTATGGAGAAGGTGTACTTGGCTTCATGTGAGACTAGATAAATAAAATGTAGGGGAGGTACAACAGCACTATGTTTAATGAAAATGAATTGGTGCAGGTTTGAGCCTGCAGTTTATACTGGACACTAAGCTGGCTTGTCTGATATATACTGTTTTTGCTTTGGATATTTAAGTTCTATAGCTTTTACTAGAAGGGACGATATGGAGGGTGGGTATATGGCCTCTGCATAGAGCAGACAGGAAGTTGTTTTTGGAACCTCAACATGAATTTCCTGACTCCATAACTGGAGTTTCCCGAGCTACTTACATATTTTCAATCTATATTTTGGCTATTCCTTTACTTTAGGAATAATTTCTAAATAATATACTATGTATTAATGGACCCTTCTCTCAGAGGGGTGTGTGTTGTATGATCCCCAGAAATGCTATGCTGTAGGGGTTCTAACTAGGACTGTAGATTAATCGCAGTTAACTAATGCGATTAACTGAAGAAAATTGCAATTAAAAAAATTAATCGTGTTTAATTGCAGTTTTAATTGCACTGTTAAACAATAGAATACCAATTGAAATGTATTAAATATTTTGGATGTTTTTCTACATTTTCAAATATATTAATTTCAATTACAACACCGAATACAAAGTGTACAATGCTCACTTTATTAGAAATATTTTCACTGTAAAATAATTTTCAGTTCACCTCATGCAATCTCTTTATTGTGAAAGTGCAACTTACAAATGTAGATTTTTTTTTGTTACGTAACTGCACTCAAAAATAAAACAATGTAAAACTTTAGAGTCTACAAGTCCACTCAGTCCTACTTCTTGTTCAGCCAGTCACTAAGCCAAACAAGTTTGTTTACATTTACGGGAGATAATGCTGCTAGCTTCTCATTTACTATGTCACCTGAAAGTGGTAGCCACCATTGCAAGGTATTTACATGCCAGACATGCTAAACATTCGTATGCCCCTTCATGCTTCAGTCACCATTCCAGAGGACATGCTTCCATGCTGATGACGCACATTAAAAAAATAATGCATTAATTAAATTTGTGACTGAACTCCTTGGGGGAGAACAGTTATCTCCTGCTCTGTTTTACCTGCATTCTACCATATATTTCATGTTATAGCAGTCTCGGATGATGACTTAGCATATGTTGTTTGTTTTAAGAATACTTTCACTGCAGTTTTGACAAAACGCAAAGAAGGTACCAATGTGAGATTTCTAAGGATAGTTACAGCACTTGACCCACGGTTTAAGAATCTGAAGCGCCTTCCAAAACTTGAGAGGGACAAGGTGTGGAGCATGTTTCAGACGTCTTAAAAGAGCAACACTCTGATGCGGAAACTACAGAACCCGAACCACAAAAAAAGAAAATCAGCCTTCTGCTGGTGGCATCTGACTCAGATGATTAAAGTGAACATGCGTTGGTCTGCACTGCTTTGGATCGTTGTCAAGCAGAACCCCTTATTAGCATGGCTGCATGTCCCCTGGAATGGTGATTGAAGCATGAAGGGACATACGAATCTTTAATGCATCTAGCCCTTAAATATCTTGCAACGCCAGCTACAAAAGTGCCATGTGACCACCTGTTCTCACTTTCAGGTGACGTAAACAAGAAGCAGGCAGCATTATCTCCCATAAATGTAAACAAACATGTTTGTCCGAGTGCCTGACTGAACAAGAAGTAAGACTGAGTGGACTTGTAGACTCTAAAGTTTTACATTCTTTTATTTTTTAATGCAGTTTTTTTGTACATAATTCTACATTTGTAAGTTCAACTTTCGTGATAAAGAGATTGTATGAGGTGAACTGAAAAATACTATTTCTTGTTTTTTATAGCACAAATATTTGTAATAAATATAAAGTGAACGCTGTACACTGTTCTGTTGTAAATGAAATCAATATTAATTTAGAAAACATCCAAAATATTTAAATAAATGGTATTCTATTAACTGTGATTAATCGTGGTTAATTTTTTTAATTGCATAATCACGGTTTATTTTTTTTAATTGCTTGACAGCCCTAGTTCTAACCAATGTGGTTTTATGTAGTATACAGCTTGTAACAGCTGTCAGGCCTGCAGCACAACACTCTCAGTGGTTACAAAGTTAACTAGCAGATGGGAGTCCTGTAGTGTATGAAGCTCACAGCTGTTAAATGCTTCTGGAAAAATCTGGAGTGTGAAAGAAGCCTTAATTCTGGCATCTCTTCACTTGAGTGCTTGACCTTGCATCCTTTATTCTCTTAATGTAATTTTTTTTTTTTTGGCGTTATAGAATATAGTGAAAGGATCATATTGAAACACCTTCAGTATCTGAGGGCTTGTCTATACTTACCGCGCTGGTTCGGCGGCAGGCAATCGAACTTCTGGGTTCGATTTATTGCGTCTTGTCTGGACGCGATAAATCGAACCCAGAAGTGCTCGCCGTCGACTCCGGTAATCCTGCTCGGCGCGATGAGTCGACGGGGGAGCCTGCCTGCCGCGTCTGGACCGCGGTAAGTTCGAACTAAGGTACGTCGATTTCAGCTACAGTTGCGTACCTTAGTTCGAATTGGGGGGTTAGTGTAGACCAGGCCTGAGTATTTAACTATTTAGACTTTTCAATGCCATTTATAAAGCAGGTAGCAAACACTCCTCCACTTCTATGAAAAGTGAGGCAGACAGGTTAAGTGACTTACCCAAGGCTACATAGAAGAGTCAGAGCTACAATTAGAACTCGAGAATTCTTGGCTTCTTGCCCTGTGCTTAGTCCACTAAACTATGCTGTCTTTTCAGGATTAAGGAATTTGACATTGAATTAAACTGGAATCCAAAATCCATAACCGATCCTCTAATACAGTGGCTCTCAGACTTTTTTACTGGTGACCCATTTCTCTGAGTGTGACCCCCTTATAAATTAAAAACACTTTTGTATATATTTAACACCATTATAAATGCTGGAGGCAAAGCAGAGTTTGGGGTGGAGGTTGACAGCTCATGACCTCCTGAGGGGTCCTGACCCCCAGTTTGAGAACCCCTGCTCTAATATCACTGCAGTCTAATTGTATTTTGATCATAGATGAAGTGTAACTCCCCCCCCCCCCCTCCGAGCCACTAGTTTAAAGTCTCATTCAAAGACAGTCTGGCTGATTTGCTTCAAGCTTTAAAAATCTAAGATGATTTCAGACCATAATCAGTTTATTTTTAAAGGATGTCTAAAACAGCTTTAACTATAGCTCCATTATACTTACCGCAGAAACAAGAATGATCCCTTGAAAAATCTGTTCTGCTAGTTTTTGACCCTTGTAGTCCTGTGGGGGGAAAAAATGGTTAAAAGTTATTACCCAACCATCTACACCAACAAGTAAACAATTCTTGCAGCCTCTGTCACGATCAAGTACCACAAAGACAGAGCTTGTGCCTATGTGTGCCCTGACTTTGTAGTGAGTGATGTGGAATACAAAACAAATGCTTAAGACTAGAATGTTTTCTTGTGTATTCTTTAAAGAAATCTTGGTTTTATGCTGTAAAAATTTTAAATTTCCAGCCTAGTGTCTCCTACAGCTCCAATGATAACACAAAAAAGCAGGAACTGCACTCTGGGCCGTCATTAAGAGTTAGGGACATCTGCACAGACTCCCAAAGTCACATCACAGTTAATAAGGAGGAGGTTGCATTTAAAATTGCAGAAAATAAGTTTAATTTATTGCATTTTTATGCACCTTTCTATAAAGTCACACTTTGCATTTTTATAGCCCTTTGCAAAGAATCACCTTGTGTTGATTCAATATTTCCCCCGTTTTATAAAACTGGGAAACGGGTTGTCTTGCTGAAGGTCTCATGCAATCTATGGCAGAGCCAGTACTAGAATGCCCAGCTCTCTGCTTCGAGCAAAGGACCATGCTTCCTCATTCTGAATTAAATTTAATTTGCATAGGAAGCTTATGTTATAAGCAGCAGATAAGTGCATGCATATATTGGTGAAGAAGTGAACATAGCAAGACTGGTGTGTGTAATTTAATTGGCATGTTGGTATATTTTCCTCCTTGTATGTTATATCCCCACTTCACCAGAAAAAAAACAGCAATTGCACGCTGTCAACAATGTCAAACAGTGATTGATATGTGAAATTGAGCACACGTGCATTTGGAATCCAGCACCATATCCTGTCTTCTGCATTCCAGATACTCTCATCTTGGAGATAATAGTATTCGGTCTACATTAATATCCAGAATACTTGGTGAGGGTACAAAATGTTGCTGTAAAAAAAAAACCAAAAATCAATATTTCAAGCTATGGTTCTAACTTTTGGGTGGGAAAAAAAGATGGGGAGCATCATGAAAGAGACTATTAGAAAGTCAAAGGCCACAGATTTCAAAAGAACACAACTGTAAACTGATGAAACATGCTTGCTTTAATTCTTGCATCCCAGCTAGGTATACCATAGCCACAAGCATCTTGGACAGAAGTAGTCTGTTTGCAGTGCTGTAGACTGATGCTGCAGCAGTTGTCACTATAGAACTTTTAAATGGTTTAATGAAGTACTATCTCTCACCCCTTTCCAGATATTTTAGAATAGCTACTTTTTGTGGAGGAGTGTTGTAGGCATTGCACTTAATGTCATTCACTTTAAGCCAAGATGATGAATACTACAAAAAAGTGAGCAGTTAGACTTCAAGTCAAGAAATCCCCAGTAACTGCAGCTGTGCAGTAACTCAGCCACAAAAGTGTGGGCAGCATTCTTACTGTACACAGAAGCATTGACTACTTAATTACCATGTCGTAACGAAAAATAGCTGATCTGTACTGTTGTTTACAGCACACAACCCTTGCACAGTACGAGGCCAATAGAACAGTGTGGCGCTGGATATGGAAACCGAGCTAGACCAACCCCAGGAGAGGGAGACTGATGCGTCCAGCGTAAGGCGGCCCCCGGAGCACTGGCCCGGTTGGTTTTATTATCCAGCCCGCGGTGCTCCCTGTGGAGTTGGGGACCCACTTACCATCTGGGTGGGGATGGAGCCGAATACGTCCAGCATGGTGCTAGCGACGGAAGTCGCCTCGCCGGCTGCCTCCCCGCTCTCGCTGCTCTCCTCGGAATTGCCCGCCCCGCCCTGAGAAGCGCAGGCCTCCGAAGGGGAAACTTCAGGCGCGTCCTGAGAGCCAAAGTCGGCACCGGCCTTGGAGGAGGGAGGCGAGATCTCGCGGGCGGCAGCTTCCCTGCCGGACCGCCTAGCCCGCGTCGACACTCCACCAGCGGCGGCGAAGGAGCGGGTCCGAGTCCGGAAGATAGACGCTGAGCTGGCCGGAAGCAGCGCAGCCTTGCTCCGCCCCATCTCCCGTGAGCCTCCGGCAGGGAGCTGTCCGAGCCAACTGCCTGAACAACTGCACCAGCCTCCGCGGCCGACCCCAGTAGGACACCAAAGCCAACCCCAGCCACAATCCGCCTCCCGGCTCCGCTGCGGCCTACGCGACACTCGGCTGCGTCTCCATGGCAACAGTTAACAGCGCTCCAGGACCTGAGGTGCGGGGTCCTTAGCGCATAGGTGTGTCTAACACACTGCCGGACGGAACGTGCGCTGGCTGGGCTGTTTCCCTTCGCTCCAAGCTCGGGTTTGAGGGTAGCCCTGTGATGTGCTAGGTCTAACGTGCCTTCCTAAATAATATTGGGGCGCACAGTTCTTGTTCTGTAATCAGGCGGCGCGGTGGATACCCGAGGACCGGCCAACCGCTGACAGCCGCCTGCTGCTGCGGCTAGCGCTGTGTTGTGTTGAGCTGGCACTTGGCTCTGGGCTGCCTGGCGGCGGGGACCGGGAGCGCGAGGAGCCCGACTCCCCGGGCACGCAGGTAAGGTGTATTCTCAGCACCGCGGCTGTCTCGCCCCCCCCCGGCAGGGGCACCGATCCAGTACTTGGGGCTTGGCAGTTCATAGACCCGGCACCTCTGGGCTTGCTGCATCAGGTGTGAATGGAAAAAAATTGCTTGAGCCCAGGCACCCTTTTCATTACAAATTAAGCTCTGCACCAATCGCTGCGAGGGGCAAGGGGCGAGCAGTGCCGCTCGGCAGGCAGCAGAGAAAGCGCAGCCCTGGGCAAAGCAGTCCTGGCAGCGCCCCTGCCTTGGCACATGATCTGCCCCACAGTATGGTGCAGGCGACTGAAAACATCGGGTGCCTTGTCTAAAATATAAATGTTACCCGCTTGAGGTCTGCAAAGCTGGGCATGTAGCCTGCGTTCCAGCTGGGCTGTTTCTGCCTTCGTGGGGATATTACTTATGTAGTTAAACTGTGTGGGACCTACCATGTTGATGCAAGAACGTTAAATTTGTTCACTGGGCAATGGTCCTTTAGAGCCTGTTAAACCAGTGATTCTCAAATTTTTGTACTGGTGACCCCTTTCACATAGCAAGCCTCTGTGTGCACCCCCCCCCTTATAAATTAAAAACACTTTTTTACATACTTAACACCACTATAAATGCTGGAGGCAAAGCAGGGTTTGGGGTGGAGGCTGACAGCTCGTGACCTCCCCTGTAATAACCTTGTGACCCCCTGAGGGGTTCTGATCCCCAATTTAAGAACCCCTGTGTTAAACCGTGCAGTTCTGCAACAGATGAATCATTAGGAAATAGAGTGAAGCCTATCTCTGCGCCATACATGTGTCACATCTGAAATTATTTTGGTGGTGAGGGAGGGTTCCTGAAGTGCCAACCCTTTTTTTTAGTTCTTTTTGTAAAAGATGTAAGCATTTGACAAGGAGCTTTCTATTTTTTCCTTTTCCCTCCTAAAAACAGAAAAGGGGGTCTTCAGTTTCAGAGAGTGTGACAACTACTGATAATCGAGATATATATATATATATATATATATATATATAGGGACTGCAAATCTGATGTTCAATACAACTAGTTCTGTACTGCTCACAAGGTAGTTTAGCACAAATGAGATTCCACCAAAGGTTGTAGTTGTATCATTAAGTCTGAGGGTAAACTTGTTTAGTTGTGATAAACTCTTGCTATTTGCTTAATTTGTAAAGAGGAAAAAAAGATCACAGTGCTTACCTTTTTTAGCATCTGTGTAGCCCTTGATTATACACTTATGTCTTATCCTGAAAACACCTAATGCATGTGCTTAACTTTATGCTTGTGAGCAGTTCCATTGACTTGAATGGGGCTACTTATATGTAAAGAAAAGAACGTGCATCAGTATTTGTGAATCGGGGGGGGGATATGTCTTCACTGAAAGTATTTTCAGAAAAAGTAAATACTCAATACTTTAATCAAAACCCTTTCTGGTTCTATTAAAGGACATAGAAAAACATGTACATTTATGTAATAATTATACACACACAATGACTCTTTTTCTGTCTGTAATTATTGTAGGGCCCAATCCTTGTTTGCATGAGAAGTCCACATGACCTCAATGAAATTATATATTTGAGCAAGTGTTTATAAAATCAGGCCCATATATTGCATGTTTGCTGTGTGGAGAGAGACTTTGAGCAATGAATAAACAATTTTTCTGTTTTTGTGTAGGAAGATAATAAACTGCATTTTTTTACTGCTCTGGAAACTGTTCAGAGTGGGTTTACTTTTCTGACTTTGCATACTAATAAATGAGGCACGTCTTTATGTTTTTGTCTAACACTGCTTTGTTTTTAATCACTTAAAAAGACTTCAGTAAAGCATGTTTCATAGTAGGAATGTTAAGCGATTAAAAAAATTAATCACGATTAATTGCACTGTTAAACAATAATAGAATACCATTTATTTAAATATTTTGGATGTTTTCTACATTTTCAAATATATTGATTTCAATTACAACACAGAATACAAAGTATACAGTGCTCACTTTATATTTATTTTTTATTACAAATGTTTGCACTGTAAAAAAACAAAAGAAATAGTATTTTTCAATTCACCTAATACAAGTACTGTAGTGCAATCTCTTTTTCATGAAAGTTGTACTTACAAATGTAGAATTTTGTACAAAAAATAACTGCATTCAAAAATAAAACAATGTAAAACTTTGGAGCCTACAAGTCCACTCAGTTCTATTTCTTGTTCAGCCAATCGCTCAGACAGACAAGTTTGTTTACATTTGCAAGAGATAATGCTGCCTGCTTCTTGTTCACAGTGTCACCTGAAAGTGAGAACAGGTGTTTGCATGGCACTGTTGCAGCCGGCGTCGCAAGATATTTACATGCCAGATGCGCTAAAGATTCATATGTCCCTTCATGATTCATCCACCATTCCAGAGGACATGCGTAACGTACACACCTTCTGGGTGTGGTGTTCTGTCCATCTAGTGGCACCGAGATCACTTGGAGAGCAATTAATGAGTCTACTCTACAACCTTAGCTAGAGCCATTTGGCTTTTAGCTCATGCGATAGACGTTCATGCACTAAGCTCCAGATGTCCCCGGTTCGATCCTGCCCACCGACAACCAGGGTCTGTTGGTGTTATTCATGCTGATGACAGGTTCTGCTCGATAACAGTCCAAAGCAGTGCAGACTGATGCATGTTTATTTTAATAATCTGAGTCAGATGCCACCAGCAGAAGGTTTATTTTCTTTTTTGGTTGTTCGGATTCTGTACTTTCTGCAGCGGAGTGTTGCTCTTTTAAGACTTCTGAAAGCATGCTCCACACCTCATCTCTTGTTACCCAGGGTTTTCAGAACCCCCAGCAGGGGCAACTTAACTATTTCACTCCAGGTGGTGTACGGAATAAATCAGCAGGAACATAGCAATTCTGTCTGATAAGATTCATGCAAGTAAGCATGCTCTTGTCTAACACTGAAGTTTATTAGATTTAAGCACACACAAACATAAGCAATAAATTGAAAACATCCCAGATATTTACCTAACATCTGGAACAGTATTGAGTAATTAACAGCAGGTTCACAATGTCCAGTTGCTCACCCACCTGGGAGAAAAGGTATCAGGAAAAACGTCTCTCAAGATGATTTCAGAGGACTGCTCCAAAGTACACTGTATTAGCTAATCTTTTATAACTAACTTCTACAAAACACATAGATCACAATGACCTCTACTATAACATCACTTTTCTTACTTTCAATAAACTTTTAATATCAGAGGCGTCCAGGTTTTCCAACCTCCAAGGTTTTCTCAGTTGTTTACTTGTTTGTCCCCTCCTCCCATTCTGATTAGCAGAAACTGCCAGCTAGATATGACATTGCTTCTGAAAGCCTGTCTCCAAATTAACCCTTAACTACATGTTCTATGGTTGCAATTAACTTCATCACATTCTGGGGTATACACATCCCTCAAATCCAGAGCAACACCCTCTCAGATTTTGGAAGGCTCTTCAGATTCTTAAACCTTGGATCGAGTGCTTTAGAAATCTCACATTGGTACCTTCTTTGCATTTTGTCAAATCTGCAGCGAAAGTGTTCTTAAAATGAACAACATGTGCTGAGTCATCATCTGAGACTACTATAACATGAAATATATGGCAGAATGCGGGTAAAATAGAGCTGGAGATATATAATCCCCCCCCAAGGAGTTCAGTCACAAATTTAATTAATGCATTATTTTTTTAATGTGCGTCATCAGCATGGAAGCATGTCCTCTGGAATGGTGGCTGAAGCATGAAGGGGCATACGAATGTTTAGCATATCTGGCATGTAAATACCTTGCAATGCCAGCTACAAAAGTCCCACACAAAAGCCTGTTCTCACTTTCTGGTGACATTGTAAATAAGAAGCGGGCAGCATTATCTCCTGTAAATGTAAACAAATTTGTTTGTCTTAGCGATTGGCTGAACAAGAAGTAGGACTGAATGGACTTGTAGACTCTAAAGTTTTACATTGTTTTGTTTTTGAGTGCAGTCACATAACAAAAAAAATCTACATTTGTAAGTTGCACTTTCATGATAAAGAGATTGTATGAGGTGAATTGAAAAATATTATTTATCATTTTACAGTGCAAATGTTTGTAATAAAAATAATAAAGTGAGCATTGCACACTTTGTATTCTGTGTTGTAATTGAAATCAGTATACAACTCTATCCCGATATAACGTGACCCGATATAACACGAATTCGGATATAACGCGGTAAAGCAGCGCTCTGGGGGGGTGGGGCTGTGCACTCCGGCGGATCAAAGCAAGTTCAGTATAACGCGGTTTCACCTATAACGCAGTAAGATTTTTTGGCTCCTGAGGACAGTGTTATATCGGGGTAGAGGTGCATTTGAAAATGTAGAAAAACATGCAAAAATATTTAACACATTTCAATTGGTATTCTGTTGTTTAACAGTGTGATTAAAACTGTGATTAATAATGATTAATTTTAAAAATCATGATTAATGTTTTTGAGTTAATCGCGTGAGTTAACTATGATTAATTGACAGCCCTATTTCATAGGTGGGTTTTTTAAAAATATTTTTCCCTTAGCATTTCAGATAACTTGAGAAACTTGAAACCAGTTTCCTTGAGAAGTTGGTTTTCCTCCATAGGTTGATTTATCATATTAGGTTCACAGTGAGTGCTGGGGATCTGCTGATAGAGCATTGCAGCATGTTTAGGTTTTAGGTGAGGACTCACAACAGAGCGATTTCTATGTATAAAAAAAACTAAGCTAGATTACATTCTTTTGCTGACAGCTTTGACAGTGTTGTATGTATAACATTATGCCAAGATATGTGGCGCTTGTTTGATATGTGTGTGAGATGTTAAAGTCCCTAGCTGGAATAAAACAGCACTAGCACGGCTATTATGTGTAACATAGAGCCAAAGTGTTTTCTCTGTGTGATTTGTTATTTCCAGTTGCAGATTTTGCAGTGGCTGATTTAATGTAGCACTTTTTCAACCTATTGCAAACTTTCTATAAAGTAGTGTAAATGTTTTCTACAAGTTATTTGGAAAGCTAAGTGGCGTTCTACAGGATGTGCACTTTGTGTTCTACATTTGTTGTTATCATCATCATAGTTAAGTGATGAATAAGTATGTTTGAGCCATATATCCTGACTTTCCTACATTCCATACAAGGATTACAGTAGTGGTCTTTATAAGTGAAGTAGTATAGAAGTTGCATCCTGCCTTTAGGTTTATTTGTTTTTTCTTCCATAAACTGATGGCCATACCTGTTCTTATACTGTTTTTTTTAATTGTCCTGTGTGGGATCTTGCAGCTGCTGTTCTTCCATTACGTTAGGGGTGTGTAGATTCTGACATGTTTTGAAAAATGCATAACATGTTTTGCTAGGAATTTAAATGAGCAAAGAATGCACTATACTTATCAAAAGGTTTCCTAGCCTCTTTTGGAGGAAATATGTGTGTGTATTTGCCCTGCTCCTGAGACACTGTCTTGCTTGGATAGTTGGATAGTTTGGCTCAACTTCAGAAGAACCTATTCATAGTCTCCAGAAGCCGTACAGAATGTGCCCGACAGACAAAAGAGATCTGTTGTTTCAGTGGTGTGCAAACTGAATGTTAAAGTATTTCCATGCAGAGCTAGTTTGATAGCTCAAGGATTTGCATAATTCATCATGTAGTCATCATGTCTTTTCTGGAAAAATGCACTTTTTCCAGTTGACAGTAAGTTTGGGTTAAGGCAAAATGGGGATTATCTCCATTAAAACATTGTCCTGTTCTTCATCTCTGTCTCCACCCCCATCTGAGTGGACACTCTCTCAATCTGTAAACACGTTCAAGTGGATGGGGCACAGAACTAGGAGTCAGGAGACCTGCATTTATGCTTAGCCTTGCCATTGACTTGCAGGATGAGCTTGGGCAAATCACGTAGCCCCTCTGCCTCAGTTTCTCTGTCAGTAAAATGGGGATTATGATCCTTGCCCACCTTCATAAAGTGCTTTGCGATCTGTGGATGAAAAGCACTGTATAAGTACTAATTTAACATAATTTACTATTTATTCCTCCTCCCCAGATGGACACTCTGTTTCTCTCCCTCTCATTACATGGAATGTCCCCCTTAGAGGTGGCACCCTAGCTGGCTGCCTACTTAGCTGTAAGTACCTGGTGAGCATTAAAATACAATGCAGTTTTAGCTCATGAATAGAGGCATATTCACCATGTTCTGTGACAAATTTTTGACACCCTCAGTCATAGCGTGTCTCCCATATGCATGTACAGGCAGTGGAATGTAACTGTTGTATGTTTTCCTCTTACAGGTTTGTAAAGAGGCTTCACTTATAAACAAAGACACAAGGGAAAAATGACATTCAGAAAAGGTACATATTTAAAACAAGCAGACAAATAAAGAACTTTTGTGCTGTTAGCTTTTCCTGATCTGTGAGATTATCCTAATTACCTTTCTCTTCTTCTCTGTTTCAGTGAACATTGCCATCCTTGTACTTGCTATTGTTATATTTTTATTAGTTCTGCATCACAATCTTCTAGGTCTCAGTGACTTTTTGAAACGAGATGTAGCAGGTACAGTTGCTTTTTTTTTATATTGAGTTTTCTTTTCAGATCAGTAGCACAATGCATACCTAATCCGAAACAAACCTCTGCCATACTAAAATGGTTTCTGCAATGTAATAACAATAGATCCCTTCTATAATGAAGTGTATTTTGAATGCATGGATTTCCTGTCTTTTTGTCTAAATTTTATGTCTGTACTCCATTAACATTAGATTTTTACTAACTTCCTCAGAACTAAGAGGAAGTTGGTCCTGATGAGGGTGTCTGCTGTAGACTTCATTGTAATGGGGTCACGACTATGCAAATACAGATGGAATCCAGCAGTTTGTGCTGCAGCTACATTTAGTGAAAAATGACAGCTTTGATGGTGCAGTAGTATTGCTATGTATCTCAAGTCAGACATTCATAGATTTTAAGACCAGAAGGGGCCATTATGACCATCAAGTCTGACACTCTGCCTAACAAAGGGCATAGAATTTAATCCAGTGATTCCTGCATGGCGTCCAATAATTTCAAAAATATCCAGTTTTGATATAAAGACTCCAATTGATGGAGAATTTACCATATTCCTAGGTAATCTGTTCAATTGGCTAATTTAAAATACCAACATCCATTTTTGTATCTGCACATTGCAGGCATAAATAGTTGTGGGTTCAGTTTAGGTCATTTTAGATATCTAGGAGGCCTGTGAGACACTCGTGTACTGTCAGCTGGGGGAGTAGATGACACCATAGCAGCATTAATATGGTGTTTCCTTGGTTTCTGTCTCAGAGGAATTAAAAAGAGAGTTGGAAGAGAGGATGGTGCTGGGAAGGGTAGAAGCGAGGGAGACTATGCGCTGAGCTGAGAGTGCAGCTCATTGTATCTAAGACCCACTTTAGCTCTCTGTGTTACTAAAGCCTTGAAATTAAAGAATGAAGGACGGAATTTAATCTGAGCTCTGATGTTCCTGTGTACCCTGCCATGCTGGCTCATTGGGGAGTTGAAATCTATATGTCTGCATAATATTATTATTGTAATTTTCATGTGTTGTGATTAATATAGATGACAAGTTCAGGGCTTGGATTGTCTTTACTATTACAAGTTTGTACAAAACCTAGCTTTAAAAACTTGTAATAGTTCTGATCCCTGCTTGGGGTCTCTAAGAACAGTATAAATAGAAATAATTGGAGGTGTTAAGAATTTTCAAACACTAATAATTTATTTATTTGTAGAACAAATATACATAATTCCATTCTCTTGTCCTGCAGATTCAAGTCCATTAGGACTCCAGCCTATAGATTTCATACCCGAGGCTCCTCAAAGGCTGACTGACGAAATAAATGATCAGGAAATTCCTGTGGTCATTACAGCATCGGATGACAGGCTTGGAGGTGTAATTGCAGCCATGAACAGCATTTATCATAACACTAAATCCAACGTGGTGTTTCATATTGTCACTCTAAATGATACAGTGGACCATTTGAGGTAAACTGTGCTTTCCAGATTCAGCTTGTTGCATTAATGTCAGACAGGATTAACTTTCAGAAGAGGAAAACACCATCTGGTCCAACAATCCAGACCTTTGAAAACTGATTGCAATCCTACCTGTTTGCTTTATTACCCGACCTTGTGATCATTTCTTTTTCAGGAAGCAGCTGTAGGTGCCTCTTGAAATTGTAACATTCCAGGTGTAGACTGCAGTCTGCGTGGAGTAGCTCTGCTTTGCTTGATTTCTGTGTTCTTTGTTTCCTAACTTAAACAAAATTTACTACAACAAGTAAACACTGAGGACCTGTCAAAACCAGTGAGCCAAGAAAATCCAGAGTTTCCAAGGATTCAGGTTCTTCCCATGTTTGTCTTGTTCCCGACAATGACTAGTATTCATTTTAGGTCCCAATTCTCTGAAGTCCTGAGTGCCCTTATCTCCCATTGACTTCTCAGTATGAGGCCCTTGATCCTTCTTTTATTTGTTTGACTTTCAGCTGCACACAAAAAAACCGCCACAAATGGTGGGATATTTAGTAAGAGATTTCAATTTACAGCATTAAAAAAAGAACTGTAAGAAATTTGCTTCCATAAATGTGGCAGAGGAATGATATCCCACTCTGCTGTTGTGCATACTTAAAGAAAACAGGATAAACATGAGATAGAGGAAATTATTTTTTTAATAGAAGACAGGTTCCATCATAGAAAGATGAGCCCTAGCAGTGAAGTTTAGATTTTTAGATTGATGTTTGACCCTTTTCTGCCTTCCCCATCTCCCTTCTCCAGTTAACTGGAAGGTCAAAGTTAACACTGATTATCTTGAGTAATGCTTTTTGTAATGGGAGCGTGAGTTTCTGAGGCTAAATACTATAATGACTTGAAAAGTAAATCTCAGAAAATTCCATTAGCCAGCACCTAGGGCCACAATCCTGCAGCGAGCTCTATATAGGCAGATCTCTGTATCCATACAGCACTGTACTGAAGTCAAATAGATTATATACTACATGCACATTTTATAGCTAGGGAAAACAACCAAGCTAGAGTAACCAGACCGACACTTATTTGTGTCATTATCATTTGGATGATCTCCTCTTTATTTCTGGTTTAATTTGATCTCATTTCTCATTTAACCATGCTTATTCTTTTTTGTAAATGTGCCACTCCTCTTCCTCTCTTCCCTGGGCAGGGCGTGGCTGAGTAAAACTGCTCTGAAAAAGGTGAAATACCGAATTTTGGATTTCGACCCTCGTGTTTTGGAAGGGAAAGTGAAAGTGGAGTCTGAACAGGCAGATTCCATAAAACCAGTGAGTATGATGCTGGTTATTTGTTGTAAATATGAATCAGTGGTAACATATGTTGATAAATGATGTAGGCGGACGTACTAGTTATATCTGGACAGATCTGTGATTTATAGCTATTATTTTATAGCTTTATTCTCTGTGTGTTTTTAACCTGTATTTTCATAGATGTGAAAGTTTGCTTCTTGTCCAAACTTAATTGTATATTCAGTTTAGAAATAATGAGGCAGGCACAACCTACCCCATAGAGATTAACGCTAGGTAGTGATTGTGGTAATTAAATATATGGCACTCTTCTGATTCTGTACTAAACCAATGTACCAGCAGGGGATGCTCTGCAGTTGGACATGCTATCCCTTCAGATAATTTGTGGTTATTAAATATCCCAGAGCTCTTTTCACAAGAGTAGAAGTATTAACTCCAAAGTCCTGTTCATTTTCCAATTTGGATAAGTACATTCTGGTTCCCTAAAATCCACCTACATTTTCATTTGGATTAGGAGTCATTCCCTTCCTATCCTAAACTAAGGCAAAATGCTGGTGTGCTCTGGAACTCAAAGATTGCTACATTTCATTAGTGAGAAATATAATTCCTTGGTATAATGGAATCTTTCAGGATAACAAGTATTATATAAATGTCCATTGATTACATTATTAACCCTTTGCATCTAGTCATGATTAATATGAGTGAATCGTTCAATTATAGCTGGTTATTCCAAGAAATACGATATACCAACTTAATTTTTCCTATTATAAGCAAAATATTTTAAAACAGATCAGGTAGGCCCCAGTTCTGAAATGTGATCTGCTAGCACTGATCCCTGCATTTGTGTGGAGTTCCACTGAGTTAGTGCAGTTCTGTGCAGGTGCTCAGGCTAGTTAACTGCATTGTAGAAGCAGGGCCATATGGAGCACTTTATATTTCCGAAGTGCCGTACGAACATTTAGGCTGTGATATTCAAAAGAGCCTAATGCCCACATCAACAGTGGTACTTAGGCTCCTAAATTAATGGCAGTTAGAAGCCTTACTACCTCTGAGGATCTGGGTCGAAGTGACTTAGTTCCACCGACTTTCAATGGAGCTTGTGCTCCTAAGTCATTTAGGTATTTTTGAAAATTCTGCCCTTAACTGTTTTTTTTAAAAAGCAAAAAACTCCCATCCTTGATGGTTATTTTTCTTTTGTTGAATATGTTGTCATGGGTACTGGCATTTCCAGAAAATTAGTGGCTGGGATATCAGTTAGATTTCCCCATTACTCTGTCACTTTCTCATTTCTCTTGCTTGCTTGTGTTCACAGTTAACCTTTGCAAGATTCTACTTACCTATGTTCGTTCCTCATGCAGAGAAGGCCATATACATGGATGATGATGTAATAGTGCAAGGTACTGAACATTTTCTTCCTAAGTGAATAGGAATTGCCTTGGTGGAATGGATATAGTTCACTATCCTGTCTCAGAAATTAGCCAAATGCTTCTGCCCCATGTAAAGGTGCAATAACCCTGTAAATGCACCTAATCTGTGCAAGTCTATACATTCAGAAGAAACTTTTTCCTATCCCTACTTGGTCAGTTTTTGCCCTGGTGAAGCATAAAGATTGCTGGCTCTCATATTTGTACCTTGTCTAGTTTAACCAAGTTGTTAAGATAGTGTTGATGTTATTGTAATTTTAGCATCTAAAATATATTTTATATATGCAAAATAAAACTCATGATTTTCCTAACACCTTTTCTTTGACAATGTTAATGTTAATTTCTACTAACTGTTTAAATCTCCCACAAAAGAAGTATTTTATTACAAAAATAAAAATGTAAGTTCTTTCAACTTTAGCAGTAAAACTACTGTAGAATTCTCAGTTCCCTAGTGAATCTTGCAGTGTTCTAGGGAGAAAATTCTTTACCTAACAAGACCACAGCAACAAACAAGGGACTTGACTTTTTTTTTCCCCCCAGATTATTTTTCATTTCACTCCCTTTATATCAGGGGCGGGCAAACTTTTTGGCCTGAGGGCCGCATCGAGTTTCAAAAATTGTATGGAGGGCCGGTTAGCAGAGGCTGTGCCACCCCAAACAGCCAGGCATGGCCCGGCCCCACCCCTTCCTGCTTCTTGCCGCCTGACAGCCCCCCCGGGACTCCTGGCCCTTCCAACCCCCCCGTTACCTGTCCCCTGACTGCCCCCCGCCACCCCATCCAACCCCCCCTCCCTTCCTGACTGCCCCGTGGGGACTCCTGCCTCCATTCAACCCCCCTGTTCCCCGCCCTCTGACCGCCCCGACCCCTAGCCACACCCCCACCCCCGACCACCATCCCGAACTCCTCTGTCCTCTATCCATCCTCCCTGCCCCCTTATCGTGCTGCCTGGAGCACCGGTGGCTGGCGGCGGTATAGCCGCGCCGCCCAGAGCACCAGGATAGGCAGCCGCACCGCCTGGCTGGAGCCAGCTGCGCAGCACTGAGCACCGGGTCAGGCTGTGGCTCTGCAGCTGCACTGCTCCAGGAGCTTGAAGCCCCGCCGCCCAGAGCATTGCACCGGCGGCAGAGCGAGCTGAGGCTGCGGGGGAAGGGGAACAGCAGGGGAGGGGCCAGGGCCTAACTTCCCAGGCCAGGAGCTCAGGGGCCGGGCAGGAGGGTCCCGTGGACCGGATGTGGCCCGTGGGCCGTAGTTTGCCCACCTCTGCTTTATATTATGTATGATTTCTAATGTAAAATCCATTTCTCAAACAAAAGACCTTGGTTTTGATGTCAGCTCCTGTTGTATTCAGTGGGAGTTGGATTAGGCCCCCAGTGATCAGCAGGGTGATTTGGCCAGAGTAGAATTTGAGATGCAGGAGTTAGAGGTATACTTCCACATAATGTAAGCTTGTGTATAACTGGCATGTACTGTATTTAAAGGAATATATTTTTAAACATTTAATTGTCCTGGCCCTATTTCTTGTTTAAAAAGATGTAGCTCTGTTTTGAGTTGGGTAAGATTGTGTTGGTATCAACACTGGAACAGAGTGTACAAAAAGCATATGAACTAAAGCTTAAGCAATATTTGTGTTTTGATTCTCTACTTGGTTTGAATTTTTCAGATGATATCCTTGAACTTCACAACACACCACTGAAACCTGGCCATGCAGCTGCATTTGCAGATGACTGTGACTCAACCTCTAATAAATTTGCCATCCGTGGAGCAGGGAATCAGGTCTGAACAGTTCAGATAAAATAATATCAATATTTCAGACTCTCATTTTCAGAATTGGCCTCTGAGTTTGTTCCTACTTACTTGCTGATAAATTTTATGGCACTAGGAAGTCAAGTATCTGACTGTACCCACAAATTAGTTACTCAGATGGTCAAGTGCTATAAAATGCCCCTGAAGTATTGCACCTGTGGTTAGTTGTGGGCACTACTGAAAGCCAAGTTGAGATCACATTCAAAAGTAGAGACATAATCAGAGCTCTTTGAATTTACAACTGTGCTGTACAATGGGAGTAAGACGCTGCTGTGAAGAACGTGCAGTCTAGAACTTAACATTCTATAGATAAGATTTAGTTTGTGTGTGCATATAATATGCTCGGACTAGTGGTGAGATTGGTGACATCTTAGATTTTAGGTATTAAGGTGAATGAGCGTTCCTGAAAGCATAAGAAAACTTCTATAGTGAAAGCTTTACACGGTGTCGTGCCTCTTAAACCACAGGCTCTATCCTGTACTAAAGGAAGGGGAAAATATTTTATCCACACAACAATCCTCTGCTCTACCAGGGGCACTGAAATTTTTTTTAACTGTGATGGCGCAGGGGGGAGGGAGCATTTTATTTGGGAGCAGTTAAAACTAAAATCCACTTTTTGCTCTGTTTTCAGTACAATTATATTGGATTTTTAGACTATAAGAAACAAACAATCCGGAAGCTCGCCATGAAAGCCAGCACCTGCTCTTTCAATCCAGGGATCATTGTTGCTAATCTAACAGAATGGAAACTACAGAACATCACTAAGCAATTGGAGAAATGGATGACACTTAATGTAGCGTAAGTATACAGAAATCGGGTGTAGACAAGTCAGGGGTTGGGGTTACTGTGATGAAGATTCACTGTGGAATGAAGGATAGTGGGGTCTACATAAGTAGCTAGCCAGACAGAATGCAGCATGCTTTTCCTCTGTGAAGTAGTTATATGAAAATTGACCATTCTAGAGCTGTATCTGCACCTTCAGCTAATAACTTCATCTCCCCCTCTAGAGAGGACTTATACAGCAGAACTCTGGCAGGTAGCATTGCCACACCACCACTGCTAATTGTATTTTACAAGCAACATTCTAATATTGATCCCATGTGGAACGTCCGACATCTTGGTATGTATGAAATGAAATCCTGACACATTATTCCCTCCTGCTATGCTTACTACCTCCCCACATGCATTCTGTCAGGTCTATAGCTGAATGTTGTGTTGATGCAGCAAATTGACTTCCCCCCCCACACACACACACAGGGGGATGGCGGGGATGCATCTTTTTCTGCTTTACACTGTTCTCCCCACTTTCAGAGCTCCTGCAGCCTCATTTCAGAACCAATGATTGCTGCTTTTTAAGCTGCCAGGGGGCTTGCACAAGCTGAACTTACTTTCAAGTTTTCTACATTATTAAACGCATTTAGTATATTGGAAGATGCCCTCTGATGTGTCCTCATAGTATATTTGGAAGAACAGAGCTGCTATTTCAACTCAAATGCCTGTGGATCATACTTTGGTTTTTATTAGGGCTGTCGATTAATCACAGTTAACTCACGCGATTAACTAAAAAAAATTAATCGTGATTAATCGCAATTTTAATCGCACTGTTAAACAATAGAATGCCAATTGAAATTTATTAAATATTTTGGATGTTTTTCTAAATTTTCATATATATATATATAGTATTCTATGTTGTAACTGAAATCAAAGTATTTTTTTTATTATAAATATTTACTGTAAAAATGATAAACAAAAGAAATAGTATTTTTCAATCGTTGTCGTGAAAGTGCAACTCACAAATGTAATTTTTTTTGTTACATAACTGCACTCAAAAACAAAACATTGTAAAACTTCAGCGCCTACAAGTCCACTCAGTCCTACTTCTTGTTCAGCCAATCGCTAAGAGAAACAAGTTTGTTTACATTTACAGGAGATAATGCTCCCATCTTCTTATTTACAATGTCATCAGAAAGTGAGAACAGGCATTTGCATGGTAGCTGGCACTGCAAGGTATTTATGTGCCAGATATGCTAAACATTCATATGCCCTTTCGTGCTTCGGCCACCATTCCAGAGGACAAGCTTCCGTGCTGATGATGCTCGTTAAAAAAAAATGTGTTAATGAAATTTGTGACCGAACTCCTTGGAGGAGAATTGTATGTTCCATGCTCTGTTTTACCTGCATTCTGCCATATATTTCATGTTATAGCACTCTCGGATGATAACCCAGCACATGTTCATTTTAAGAACACTTTCACTGCAGATTTGACAAAATGCAAAGAAGGTACCAATGTGAGATTTCTAAAGATAGCTACAGTACTTGACCCAAGGTTTAAGAATCTGACATGCTTTCCAAAATCTGAGAGGGACGAGGTGTGGAGCATGCTTTTAGAAGTCTTAAAAGAGCAACAGTCTGATGCAGCAACTACAGAACCCAAATCACCAAAACATAAAGTCAACCTTCTGCTGGTGATATCTGACTCAGATAATGAAAATGAACATGTGTTGATCCGCATTGCTTTGGATTGTTATTGAGCAGAACCCATCTTCAGCATGGACGCATGTCCCCTCGAATGGTGGTTGAAGTATGAAAGGACATATGAATCTTTAATGGATCTGGCACGTAAATATCTTGCGACGCCGGCTACAACAGTGTCATGAGAATACATCACCTGAAAAAGTGAGAACAGGCAAACACGAAGTGGGCAGCATTATCTCCTACAAATATAAACAAACTTGTTTGTCTGAGCAATTGGCTGAACAAGAAGTAGGGCTGAGTGGACTTGTAGCCTCTAAAATTTTACATTGTTTTATTTTTGAATGCAGTTTTTTTGGTACATAATTCTACATTTGTAAGTTAAACTTTCATGATAAAGAGATTGCACTACAGTACTTGTACAGTATTAGGTGAATTGAAAAATACTTTGTTTTTTTACAGTGCAAATACTTGTAATCAAAAATAAATATAAAATGAGCACTGTACCACTTTATTCTGTTATAATTGAAATCAATATATTCAAAAATGTAGAAAACATCCAACAATATTTAAATAAATGGTATTTTATTATTGTTTAACATGATTAATTTTTTTAAGTGCTTGACAGCCCTAGTTTTTATTACAAGTAGTGCAGCCCTAAGAATGCTCTGAAGTACACTGGAAGGCCACAACGACTCCAGAATAGGAGCAATGGCACAAAGCAGTGCTTAGCTGTACCTGAGAATCTGGCCCCAAAAGTCTTAATTTGTAATGACTGACTCACTTGCCAATCCCGTCCCCCATACCTCAAACTAAGGCCATCCCTTGTTACATCTGCAACTCATAACTGTGAAGTTAAAATCTTGCATGCTAAGATGATTTTACTGCCTTTATTTCACGTTCTAATGTGCAGTTGCAAATTGCTTCTCTTTCAATACAAGGCTCTAGCACTGGAAAAAGGTATTCTCCTCAGTTTGTGAAAGCTGCCAAGTTGCTCCATTGGAATGGGCATTTCAAACCCTGGGGAAGAACAGCTTCATATGCTGATGTCTGGGAGAAGTGGTACATCCCGGATCCTACTGGCAAGTTCAGCCTGATCCGCAGACACTCTGAGATCTCTGAGTCCAAGTAAATGGATTTTATGAACTATTGTCATTTTCTCAGGAAACTCTTGGAGCCAGCAGTGTTTCTTTCAGCTGATTTGTATTACAGAGCAGTCTTTGCTTCTCTGGAGCACAGGGGAAAGTACATTTTCAGGTGAAATGATCAACTGTACCAAACTGCATCCCTGAAAAAGAGACTTATTTCAAATATGATTGGGGAAACTTAGTCCAGCCGCACTATGAAGAGCAGAGAAACACCTACATGAACTAGAATTTTTGCTAGGTAATTCCTTTTAATTACATTCTTCCAGTCCAGTGCTAGTCTATGTTTGATATTTTGTCAGCTACAGAAATAGATGTCTCTTGTTCGTAGGAACAGTTTATCTGGGTGACAGCCACACGCAAATCTTGCACACCAATTTATTATAATCAAAAGCTGCTACTGGTTTCTTGGTATCTTATCCTCTGATATATGGAGCTTTATAAAACGCACTCTCTCTTGCATGAAGACCCACTCACCATTTATATTTAACCCTTTCTTGCACTGTCTCACTGCGTGTATGAACTTAATCTATATTTTTCAAAGGTGACTCCTCAAGTGTTATTTCACTGAGAATTGTTTTTTATGTGATTGCCACACAACACAAACTGTTTTTAAAGGTGTGGAATAAACTAAACTTTGTTAAAAAATAAAATGATTTTAGGTTAATTGTTCAAGTAATTTGAGCATCAGATGAATATAAAACTCATTCTGGTCTTGAAAATGGTACTTCGTCTAGTAGTGGAAACTTGTCTGTTTCAGTAGATTTTGCATTTAATTAAGAAATAATGTGATTTTTTAAAGAAATTAATTTCCTTGGCACTTCAATTAATTGTAAAAAGAAAAGTATGCAAAATGTCTTGAGTATTAATTAAGTTTTCAAATTAGAACCATGTCAATTTCTAGAGCCTGAAACAAGTAATATCAAGCGATTAACTATTGCTCCTGCCATTTGGATGGAGTATCAAAATTACAGTGAAACCCCGCTAGAACGCAATGATTGGGGTCCAAGAAATTTGATCGCGATAAATGCAGGGTCGCGGTATAGCGGGGTTACAAAAATTTACCATTTCAAGCCAGTCAGTTTCTCTTGGGCAGAAAACCACTTGGGTTTGGGAACTGCCCATAAAAGTAACTGACAGGGTGCAGCTCCAGCAGCGGGGACTCAGCCATGTGCTTGGGGAGAGCAGGGGAGACATGCAAGGGGCAGAGGAAGAGCAAGGAGCAGCGGGGGAGGAGAATGGCTCTTCTTGCCAAAAGGAGAAGCGGGGATAGGGGGGAAGAGGGAGGGGGGAAGGCACTTTTTTTTTCCCCCCCCCTGCTTGGGGCGGCCGTAGCCACCTTATGATCATCGCGTTATATCCGAATTCGCATTATCACGGGGTGCATTATAGCAGGGTTTCACTGTACAGCGAGAACTGGCAAAGTTGAGGCTAGTAATAAACTTGTTTTTAATATATCTGTCAGATATATCTAATATCTACTATCCCTTATTCTGTCTGGAGCACATTCTTTTGTGATTGTCTGGTTTCTTGTAACTCATCGGGGAGCACTGCCCTATTAAAGGAAATGTCACAGCATGCCTTTCTGAGCCTGGCCCTTTAAATTAGGCAGAGCCAAGCAGCTGGAGTCCTAGCATAGCTGTTTTGCAAGTGCATCTCCTTTTCTCCCAGCTGGTAAGTGTAATTGAAGAGGTTACACATTGAATGTCAATTTTTAGCATTCCTTAAGGTGTATTATTGTGATCTGTTTCTGCAGCAAACGGTTTCTTCTTCTGTAGCAATAGGCGGGTTGCAGGAGGTTTTTACCTCTTGTCATGTAAGGCAGAATATACATTTTATCACCTTTCAAGTTTGCGCCAAGCTGAAGGTATTAAGCATGCACAAGACAGACATTTTCTGTGTGAATTGAATAGAGACTGTTACAGTTAGCTTGACTTTTTTTTTTTTAAGTGTAGGAAGGTTTTTATGTAGTCAAGACTAAATTCTGTGGGTTAATTTGATTAGTAATTACTATATAACTTTGTACTGTGAAGTTGCCGTGGTTGAAAGAGCTTTGATACCTTTTGCTAAGGATTAGATTCTTCCTAGTGTAGGTATTTGGGATCTGAATGGAGTGAGGGTGAAAACAGTATCTGCAATTTCATAGTTTATACTGTGTCAACTTTAATTTTTATCTTATACACCTCTACCCCGATATAACGCTGTCCTCGGGAGCCAAAAAATCTTACCGCGTTATATAGAACTTGCTTTGATCCACTGGAGTGCGCAGCCCCTCCCCCCTAGAGCGCTGCTTTACTGCGTTATATCCAAATTCATGTTATATCGGGCCGCGTTATATCAGGGTAGAGGTGTACAAAATGGAAAACAGTAGTGAGTAACTTCTTCTGAAGCACTTTTTCCTACAGTACATAGAAGACTCAGAGACTATGTAGTCCTTAAGATTAATTTAATAAAATCTTTTTAAAGAAGTTTAGAGAACTACAAAATTTACAAAGCTGAAGTATACAGTTCTAGAAAACAAACATTAAGTTTGAAAATCATGTGTAAGTTGCATTCTATATAATATTTCACGTCAGTAGAGATATTGGGTCTTTGCAGCAGCGTCTTGCAAGCAAGGTCCATAGGACTGAAAGAGGCCAAAGGAGAGAGTGTTTTATAGCTACTTAGAAAGTTAGCAATGCTCTTCTCAAAATTAGGCCTTTGAGTGTATGTTTTTCTGTCTTTACACATAATCTGTATTAAAATCGTAAGCATCATCCTGATCAGTTGTCTCATCCAAGTTGAATGATAAAGTACGGGACTGTTCACCTTCAGAAGAGAGAATCTGTTAGACTGAAATCAATACAAGATTGACACTGTTACAGAGAATGATGCATTTATTACTTAAGTCACTGGCTTTAAATACATACCTGCTGGTTGTTTTTCTAAGCTTCCATCCTCCACGCTCAGTTTTGCAGGGTTTGTTTTGCTGCTTGTCTGAACATCGCTTTCCTAAAACAAAGTTACAGGTATTATTGCTGTTGGTTTTTTCAGTCAGCAGTAGGAATAAACTTCCCTTTATAGGAAGACTACTATAACAGATATAAGGAGCACCAGTTCTGTGGGAATGGTATATAGTTTCAGTGTCGGAGCAGCAGGTGTACAGATTCCAATTCACATTACCATTTCAAAGAATTTTATTAAATGTTTAAATATTTTTATATATAGCATACAGCTAAAGCATGTGCTGCTTTAACCATTTCCAGCTCTATTACTGCAAAGGCACTGATGATTTTTTCTTTTAAAGATTCTCAAACTAGTAAGACTTGTGCTACAGTGTACTGCTCAATCCTACTGGGCTTCACCTTCAACCTCCCAGCTTCTTCTTTAAAAAAAAAAAAAAAAAAAGATGTAAATTCTTCATGGTAGGCAAGTAGCATATGCAGAATTATTAGACATTACAGTTTGGCAAGGATCACTTCAGTCACGCTGTGAGAATTACCACTAAAAACTGAGTAAGGGGAAGAGGTAAGCTTCTTTCCCAATGAAATGATTAATAGGATTTTTTCCATCTGTTACATGGTCAGACATTCACAGGTGGATATTTTAGCATACGGGAGGTGACTGCTTCCCTACTGGGGTTACTACATTGGCACAGCAGAGCTGGGAAATCAAACCTACTTGCTCCAGAATTACATAAATCTGGAATTCCTACAACTAGTAAACCAGTTATAGCTTGCAGCTTATTAAAGAGTTGCCTAGTCACTCTACTTTATAAACACCAACCCATATCAGTTCTTACTGTGTTTTAGGAACACATCAGCTCAACCATTGTTTGTCAAGTGCAATATGGTCAGATTTCATATATTTTGAGCACATAAGGAAAAGACAGGTTTTGTTAATCAGCATGGGAAGGTTTAACACACCAAAGCTGCTATAGGTTGCACTACTTCATGGCCAAGCTTCAAATTTAAAACCAGATAAGCTGCCATAAACCAGTATTTCAGGAAGACGCAGGGATGATAACACACCAAACTCATTCTCCCAGTGTAAGCAGAACTGAGTTGTTAACAAATAGTTTGGAGACTTTACCAGAGAAGGTTAAAAGAAAACGTTTTGATTTCCTCCAAGTGACGAGTGGAGCTAGAAGTTAGTTGAAGATGAAGAATTTTATATTCATTTTGAGTAGCTTTTGTTCAATCAGTGCTTTAAAAAGTGACTATAAAAATAAACTTTATGAAGTTCCAAGTTTGTTGCTCAATGATTCTGTAGCAAGTTCACTCAGTTAAGCCCTACTGCCACAAACTTATGCTAGGATCTGAAAGACAAGGTGGATTCTATCTGGCTCCTGCATCATCACCATGATGTGCTTCTGAGAATTCTACAGCCGACAATTAACAATTTGGTGGATGGATGAGCCAGAATAAAATCCAGCTCACTCTTCCAGAGCTGTTAGCTCTGCAGATTTAAGGAGAAAACTGGTTTAAAAAAAGCCCATAAAAATTTACATTAAAATGAAGACAGGACACAGATGCAAGGCACAAGTCTGAGCAAGATAGTGCCATTCTTAGGCAGTCACTTTCTTGACCATAACAATAAAGTTCTCTACCTCCCCTTCTTGTAGTCAGGCTAACAGACCCTCTGGGGGGAGAGATTAGGTGATTTCCCCTGCCACCTCTACAGTGGATACCCTCTCCATTTACAAGCCATGATACGGATTGGTTTTTATCAGCTATATCTTGCCTCTTCAACAGCTTCCTCTTCCTCATCACTATCCTGGTCATCTTCAGTTAAATCCTCCCCTTCTTCACTTGTTTCCATGTTCTCCAGTTCTGATGTTCCCTCAGTTAGTTCATTCTCTTCTATTGTCCCATTGGTCAAGCCAGAAGACTGGAAAATGATACTGCTTGCCAGATTGGGATATTTTACAGCTGTGAAAGATATTGGACACCTCTGTTAATAAAGTTAACAGATGAACCTAGATGTAATGAACAGATATATATGGGTATCCATTTCCCAAAGGGTGAATCAACTTCCCATCCCCCGCAGGAAAGAAAATAAAACTTAAGAGTGGCAGTGAGGATCCAAGTTCTGAATTGACGTTAGCATACAGCCATGGTCACCAATCAGTTAACAATACAGCAGTCTGACAAACTACCAGAAACTGCCCATACAAATAGATTCTTAGTTAAAATACCGTACATAGCTTCTTCCTTATGCCGTTTCCTCCCCTTCTCAAGATGGGAGAAATTCAAGCAGACAGATTAAGAGATTTATCCAGTGACCTCGAGTGAATCAGTAGTATAGTTGGGAAAAAATCTGATTCCATGTCTTGTACTCTAGCCACTAGGTCAGCCTTATTCAAAATATTTAGTAACTTTAACATGCTGATTAAAACTGGCAGCAGCATGGACCCTAGAATTTTACGGTGAAGGGGATGCATCCCAATCTTAAATCTGAAGCATCAAGTTGTTATATACATGTATTGTTAGACATGGACAGACTTGAAGAGGAGGTGCAAACCACACAGCTATTTCAATCTTACAGGAACATGAATTCTGGAAGCAGCACTGGAAGCTGCCCCAAAGAGGGGACTGCATGCCCATAAGGCTTATAAGGGGGGTCCCAGAATGAAGTTTCAGGGAATGCAGAGGACTCACAAGTGGTTGTCTTTCAGGTCAGAGCCAGGCAAAGATAGCCATATATCACCACCCCCTTAAAAAAAAATCCATAAAGAAACAGTGAGGAGGAAGTCTCCAAGGAAGCAACTTTTCCCATGGTACCACAGAGAAGGCAGCTATGTAGTCAAGGCTTTGGATTTCAGCATATGATTTACTCTGGTTAAAATATTACTTGGCAAAATAAGGAATTTGAGAGGAAGGGCTGTATAAAGAACAGGAGGATTCAAGCACTCAAAAAAAGGTTCATGCAGATTAGTGGAAACAAAGGACTGGCCAAGTAAGTAATAACTGTGTAATACAGGTTACAGCTTCATCATGTGTCTCTAAAACAGGGCTCTTATTTGAGAGCTGTGTGCTAAAACCATACCTACCATAACTGTGGTAGTGCATTACAAAGATGAGTCTCACCTTTAATAGTGTTCATATTATCCTTTGCCAGCTCCTCTAAGTTAAAACCCTGCTGCATTTCCGCTACCACCTCCTTGGTGAGGTGTGGTGACAGACTCCATGATGAAGGAAGCAATGAATGGTAACTAACTTTGGCACTGGACAAAGAAAATATTGGAATTAAAATGGATTTGACAACCCACTAACTAAAACCAGCAACATGCTTAAAGGCACCCGTGATTTAAAAAAAAAAAAATGCAACCCAAGAAGTGATGTCTCTTCTCACAAATCTCAACATAAGACTTATGTAACTACTTACATGCGAACTTCAACAGAAAAATTCTGACTATATAATCTGTCTTACATATTTTATATCAATATTACGTTCTTGGCATTCTCTAGAGGGGGAAAGAGGATTTACTCCTTTTTTCCTGACGTGTCAGTGCACACCACATCAGCCCACTAGCTATAAAATCTCAATCCTTTTATTTAGCTGAACTCTAAGGAATATGGGAACCACTATAAATCTAAACAGACCAAATAGTCCATCCATGCTGTTGGGACGGTGCCAAATTGGTGTGGCCATACTGAATGAATGGTGTGAGCAAAAATATATATCACATGTATAAAGTTCCAGCATGGAGCACAAGTCGACCTGGTTATAGTGACCTTACAGCAAGGACATCACGCAGAGAGCCAGAGTGAATGACTGATGAGTGAGTAAACATGGGGTGATTTTCCTTCAGTACCACCACCCCCCGCCCCTTCTAGAACACTAATTAGGTAAAAATTAGTAACCACATGCCCACTGGCCATGCTTAAGACATGTGACTCTTTTGAGGAAAAAAAGAGTAAGAATCAAGCAAAGTCAATTACTATTGGTTGGAATTCCTTAATTGATGCTTGAAGAAGCAACGCTGCTAGACAAGAGTAGCCAAAACTCTGCACCGTGGGCTCGAGTAGGACTGTGAACCAGAGGGGTCTCAAGGCAATCAAGGCCTTGCCTCGAGGGAATCTGAGGCAGACCAGAGGGCTGAGAAGAACAGACCAGGAGGGAAGAAGCAGTCTATAAGATTGGTAACCACTTTCTCTGTTCGCCAAGCAAGCGCAGGGTCTGTTTGTGCATGTTTGTGAAAGACTCGTTAAGAGGAATGTATAGCTCTTAATGTCTAACACAGGAGTTAATATAACTCTTTACCGCTTGTGTAATTCCTTCTCAATAAACTGCTGTGTATTGCAGATAATTACTGTGGACCTTTTTCACTGGCAAGACAGTAATCTGCTCCACCGGGAGTCAGTAAAGTTCCATTTCAGGGGTAGTAGCACCCCCTGTTGTCATCACATGCCTATGGAGGAGAACTATATGGACTCAATCGTTCAAAGGAAGGACAAAACTCCCATGGCAAAACTGTGCTGTGGCAGAGTTCAGCAAACTTGCTGTAGATCAGTGTACACAGGGACATTTACTCCATTTTCTTAAGCAAGTTTCAAAGATTAATTAAATAGCTCATTTTCCTTCCCATTCGGTTGCTCTGCTGTCAAGCAAGTTCAACCAATGACCCCTTTGGTGTAGTATGCTGAAGCAGGATGAAGAGACCAAATTAACTAAACCTCTCCTGTCATTTGTTAGTACCCAGAGCTTCTGGTGACACTGTTGTAAAATGATTGGGTTTAGTTGGAAAGAGGTTCATATACTGAAACAAAATCAAAACATCCTTACCCCGTCCAGTCATAAAGTAGTAATTTAGCTGCACTCTCTGTGTCAGGGACACCTCCCTTTTTCAGCATTCCCCTTTTTTGTGCAAGTAAAGTTAAAAACTCCACAGAGTTTCTGAAGTCTGGGATGTTGTAGTACAGCATCATCTGAAACAAAAAAAACCAACATGAACAAGGGTTCATTAAGAATCTGGTCCATTTAGTTCTCTCATGATTTTAGGAATGAAAGTACAAATCCAATTGTTTTAAGACTAGTTCCTACTGAGGAGGCACGCACAGAAAGAAGGAGATATGATTGGGGAAATCCTTTATTTCTTTTACTTTTGGCACCACACATTACAGAGCAAAAGTAGCTATTCCATCAGCAAATACAGCTGCCACAGAAAGGGGTATTACTATCAGTGTTCTTATTCCAATTGATCCATATATAGTTTTCTCACCTCTCCCGTGAAACAGCAATGGCGGTGCACAGAGACCTAACTCTGTAGACCTCAGTGGGAATTAGATCAGTATTGGCTTTAAAGCGCTGAACATTCAGAATGAGATCAGAGTTGGATCTGATGTCTTCACTGTAACAGTAAGACACTGAGTGTATCCTCATTTCTCACTCTGCTAATAAAACGATGTGACTAAGTTAATTATACTCCATCAAATTAATTATAAAAATGTACTGTCAGAAGAGTCACTGGGAAAGAGGCAACTGGCTGGGAGGATCTGGTGCATTTTGCCTGTCTGCCAACATTAAGAGTTAGATTTTGTGATATATATATATAGCACCAGTAAGTTGGTTCTCTGTGTCAATGAAGCTTCCCATCTGAGGGACCTCATGCATTCAACTTTCAGCAGATCACATGCTATCCCTTTACAAAAGCTAACCTTGCAGGCCAGAAAGCAAGATCACCTTTTGTTGGAGCAATAAAGGTATGCAGGACCTAGATGCATTGGGATGAGATAAGAAAGATAGCGGAGCCATGCAATAACTTACCTGCTGTTTACTGCAGTGCTTCAGAATAGCATTTACTGCATCTAATAATTTTCCTGATTCTTCAATATCTGTGGTGGTCCTCAAAGCCAGAGCAAGAGCAGAGTTGGAAGTGGCTGCAATGATGCTTGGGCTGTCTATCATCTTGATTTGTTTGTCAATATGGACTGTCTGCATGCACCTTTGAGAGAGGAAATGCATCCTGTCAGTAAGTCAACATAAATCAACCACCACAAAGCATTTGCTAAAGGATGAGAACTAGCAAAACATGAAGCTCAGTGTTGGATTGAATATAAACTCCTCATGCAAAGTCAGTTCCAATGCATCATCATGTGCTTCATGTACAGTGGAAATCTAAAGCAAAGTAGCTTTGTGATTAGAGGAAGAAGCAAGGTGTTAAAACCCCAAGGTTCTATTCATGGCTGTGCAAGTGATTCATTGAGAGTGACTTGGGTGGGGCAGCTATTTAATCTGCACAGTGTCTAACCTTTCCCAATAAAACTTCTGCCCCTCTATGGGTCAGTATTGCTGGCCAAATGTCACCCCAAGTGTTATAATGTGGCCCATGGGTGCCTTCATCTTTAATAAGAAGGTATGGCCGCAGGAGCCTACAAGTCACAGGTCTGACTGCTCAGACAGAAACAAAGCATCACATATTGGTAGCCTCTGCAGTCTTACACATCATCCGAAGGCTGCAATCTGCTCTTTATGCAAATCAGAGCTTATCCTTGGACTTATAAATTGCAAGAGCAGCCATTGGACAAACCCCTGTCTTAAATCAGATTTAAGAGCATTGGCTGTGTCTAGAGACAAGGCATTTATCTCAAAATTAATACAAAAATTGACAGTATTCTAGAATTGAAAATCAAAGATGTTAGACTTTCATCCTGAGTGTGATGGGGTGTACAAACTCCACACTGGGCAACAAGGGGTTAAGGAGTTGCTCTGGGCTCAGTCAGCCACACCTGCAAGAGATGCACAGGCTGGAGGAGGAGTTAAACGGGAGCAGAACAGCTCACTTGTGAGCAGACCAGGGAAGAGAGCAGAGCTGCAACCCTCAACTCCTGAGGATAGGGCTGAAGGAAGATAGTATCTGTCCTGACAGCCACTGCCTGAAGGACCATCTCTGAGAGGAGGGCCTGATCCTGATACACCCTGAGAGGGAGGCGTTCCTTCCTGTTACTAACTCAGTTTATTTGTGTTAATTCTTCTTGCTTTTTGTTTCTAGACTACCCCCCGACCTCCCCTCCCACACACACAAAAGGGGAGAGACTTGAAAGTGACCTGGCCAGAGGGCCATGTCACAGGAAGAGGCACAGGCCACTCAAGATGCGGAGCAGCCAGAGGCAGCAGACCCTAAGGGATAGAGTTGCTATACCACACCCAGCCACAAGGAGGCGCCAAGAAGTGAGCTGACCTTTTCACACAGAGATCCTACTGCACTTTAAAAACTACATATGGGGCATACTTTGTCCACCACTGAAATGCAGCAGCTGTTTAGGGAGCGGTGCTCAGTTACTATGACTGATCAGAACAGGCAGTGGAGAATGCTGTATCCAATTGAAACAGCTAGGAAATGTACATAATCAGAACATAACTACAAACCAATGGTTTCATCAAATTAAACTTACTTGGTAACCCCTCTGACTGGCCCCACATTACAGACACGCACCTCCTTCAGACTATTGATTATACTGCTCTTCCCCACATTAGGGAAGCCTGAAGAAAAACACAAACAAATGGTAAAAATACCCTAATTAGTTAAACAAGAAACCCTAGTAAATTAAATCAGAACTACTGGCTTTAATACAGGTAGTCAGAGGAGTGAGATCAGAGTTGGATCTGAAGTCTTCACTGTAACAGTCAGACAAAGTATATATCCTCATTTCTCACTCTAGTAGTAAAAAGGACAACAAAAGTGATGTCAATTAAATTAAAAATCACAGCAAGGACTCATCAAGTGTAAAAAGAGGCAGTGCTGGTTGAGAAGAGCTACATGACTGGTTAACATTCAATCTGGTAAATTAACTAGTGTCAGATTTTTTTGTGCTTCCCATAGCCAGACTGGTCACATATTCAATCATCAGTTGGTCACTAAAGTTAGACACACATATGAAAGCTACCTCTGATGGGCAGGAAGTGCAAGAGGCATCACTGGGTGCAACTATACCAAGTCCCACGTCAAACCTAAGAATGTTCAATGAAAGGCCACAAAGTATTTCAAAGCCTGAGATGTGAGAAAGCACCTACTGATTGTGTTATATCACCCAGCTTGTATAATACTGCAGTTTCTTTGTAAGGAAAAAAAATACACCTTACCTATCACCCCAACTTGAATGGCTTTGTCTTGAGTCTTGCAGTCCTCTCGAAGAAGCTTCAAAAGACACTCACTTCCAAAACACATGCTGCCTCTTGACAAGTCAATGTGAGCTCTCTTCTTTGTGAGCTTCTTCTCCTGCTATAAAATTCAAAAATAAAAACATAGGATGGGCCCCATTTTAACTGTATGTGTTTGGGACGTTAAATATGAATCCAAATGTACATTTTACTCCAATATATCCACTCATGCCCTCTATTGGATGGCCTTTACAGCATCTTTCTTCCAACTAGAAGGAAGGGACTTGATGAGATACCAATTAAAGTGCATCTGAATTGACTGGCAGTAAGGAGGGCAGTCCTTCAAAATGTTACAGGAGACCATGCATCTAGCAATGTGAACTGACTAATGGGACTTGTGCTTCCATTCCTGGCTGTGCTGAAGTATCACTGTATGACCTTGGGAAAGTCACTTAAAGCCAGAATGGGGAGGAGCCCTTACTCACTTTGCTGAGCATTCAAATAATCCCACTGATTTCAATGGGACTACCTGCATGAACAATTGTTTATTAATCTAAGGGCTCCACAATCTCTGTGCCTGAGTTTCTGCACTTTCAACATGCAAATGATGCTTATCTATTTCACTGTGGCGCAGTGAAGATTAGTGTGCGTTTGCAAAGCACTTTAAGTCTCTCTGATGAAAAAAAGTGTTACATGAATATTATTAGGGTCTTAAATTAATGCATGCAAGAATAAAAAGATATGTATTATCATACTCCAATGGGAGATGGGCAGTGAGGAGGCGACTTCTCTATTATCCCAACTCTTCGTGAAATAATTCCAAATACCACTCTTAGTAATGTACAGGCTTGGGATGGAAATAAGTGTTCACTCAGAGGCTTAAACGAGTTTAATTAAAATTGGTTTAAAAACAGATTAAATTTAAACCAGCGCAACGGTCTCCTGTAGACAAGACCTTAGATTTCAGGACTTCCTCATTCATTCAATGCTGATTCCATTTGTCTCTCTTTCAGTACAAATTCTTAGCATGTTGCCTTGCCTCAATGCAATTTTCCAGTCATAATTAGTAGTGTGCAGTACTGAAGTAAGAATTCACCAACAACTGTGAAGTTTCCCCAACCCAAGCAGAAAAGTTCTAAGACTGCTCATCACTGTCCCACCACGCCAAAAGTATCAGTTGCAGGAGCACAGCCAGTCGGCCATACCCCCCCCCCCCCCCCCAGATCAGTAAAACTTTGTGTTTTAACTGGGAGAAATCAGAGTTGGATCTTGCAATCTTCATCTTCCTGTCAAGAGTCCTTGCTTTTCATCGTGTTTCAACCCAGCGACACACATATGATTCAGTCGTACACAAGAGAGACAGCAGTGCTCTTACCACACTTCTGTCCTTCAGCTGCATTGAGGATTTAAAAGCGACTGTCGGAAACTCGTTCTTCAAATAATGTAACCATTTCTCCAAGTTCTCCCTTGGTACCAGATCTGGAAAGGAATACAGACCTTTCACTCTAATGAACTTCAAGTGTCACTGTATGGAATTTATTAAGCCTGGGATCTAAAGAATTTTGCTTTCTGTTTTCAGCCATTAGATTCAGTCTTTAATATGTATAGTTTTAGGAGCTTTTGTTCCACACAGTAGCTGGTATAGTATGTGAGATTACCCAGTCACCTCTGAGAAGGCTATTCTGTCCTTAACATTGAATCTTTTTGCTCTTAAGTGAACAGGTGCACCATAAAAAAAAAAAAAAAATAGTTCAATAGTCAGTTTCACCTGTTTGTGTGGATCTTGTCACGCAGCAAGAGGTGAGAAAACATAAAAATAGGAAAGTGTAATTCCTTGAACAAGGCAGTGAGCTCAGAGTTGGATCTTAGTCATCAGTGATATCTCAGACTGCATTGGTATCTTCCTCATAGCTCATATACTAACACAGAACCCTATGAGTGACTAAACATCTGTACAAAACAGACTGTTTCACTTACCGATTTTGTTTAACACCAATAGTAGCTTTTTGTTTCCTCCAGACTGAGTAATGATTTGCTCCACCTGGGAGCACCGACAGCCCAGGGGATCTCTGGCATCTAAGACCTGCAGGACTATATCTGAAGCCTCAATCACCTGAAGTGGAATAGAGAACACATTCCCATCCACAGGATTAGAAACAGCATTACAGGGAACATCTCTGAAATCATCAGTACTGTTCTCTCATTACAATGAAATTTTCATTTTAAAGAATGACCTGTAAGTGAGCTTTCCATTATATAAAATAATACTAATTAAACTAATAAATTTGTTAGTCTCTAAGGTGCCACAAGTACTCCTGTTCTTTTTGCGGATACGGACTAACACGGCTGCTACTCTGAAACCGATCCATTATATAAAAAGTCAACTTACATTTTTGCAGTTTATTTTAAGAAGACACAGGAAAACAAATTTAGTTACTGTTTGACTCCTTAACTCTTAGCATTGTACAAGGAAAAGACACTCACCACCACACAGAGCATACAATGCAAGAAGTCTGGGTGTCAAGGTTAAGACAGTTTGTCATCTTTAAATCCAACAAATCTCCTTCAGTTAAAAGTGAGCAATGATGCCTGTTCTAACAAGATTTCAATAATTAAAGGGACACAATTAGCTTGAAATTGAGTTAATTCCAGAATTATTTAAAAGTAGTTTCAATTTGTCTGAGGCCTTGTCTACACTACAAAGTTATGTTGGCAAAAGCTGCCTTTTGCCAACGAAACAGGGGAGGTGTACACACTACAAAGCTACTTTTGCGACAAAATAAAACCACTTCAACAAGAGGCATAAAGCTTTTTGCGGCAAAGTTAAAGCGACAAAGAGTCAGTGTAGACACTGTTTGTTTGTCCCCAGAACTGGCTTCCACCAGTATCCCACAATGCCTGCCCTGACCACTCTGCTCACTGTTTTGATCTCTGCTGCCCAGCACTGGCATGCACCCCTCCCCTTTCAAAACTCTGGGAACTATCTGAGAGCTGAGCTGCATGCTGCTCCCTTTGGGGAACAAAGAGCAAATAATTAGCGTGGAATGCTCCAGTTCTGCCCTGCATTAGGAACACTGGAGCAGGCGGTAGAGGTGGAGGGGAGGATGACAATGACTGCTGTGCTGCTTTGACATTCCTCAGCACCAGAGCTCAGAGCTGTTCAGGATGCCGCTCCTGGCAGCTGAGGAGGCTATGGGAGAACTCGGAGGGAATCACAGAACCATAGGCACGCAAGCAGAGCGGGCTGCTTCGGGAGAGACTGCTATGCTGAAGAGAGCCAGGGCTGACGTGTGTGGGGGTGTCCCCCTCCCCCTACCTCAGGATAGGTCTATCAGCCTGCTGTCTCCACTACCGCAGACACACCTCTCTCCTCTCCCCTCCCCCGCACACTTCAGTTGAAAAAGCAGCTGACAGTCTACTAAGATGCCCCTGGAAAGATGGGATTGAGAACCCTACGTGATGTGACCCCGTACCTGCCCCATGAGGCATTGCAAACCCTTCTTGCGGCCACCTGAACAGTGGTATAGCTACCCACAGTGCACTGCTCGGTGTCCATGCAAGAGCTGTTAGTGTGGATGCACTCTGCCGACAAAAGGAGCTAGTGTGGACATGCAACAGTGGTTTTAATTAAAAGGGCATAACTTGTGCTGACAAAACTTTGTAGTGTAGACAAGGCCTGAGTCCTCTACCAATTTTGTTATTTTACAATTGCATTTTCCCATTTTTAAAGTGTTTCTCTACTGTATGAAAGACCTACACAAACAGGAAAAACAGATTTGCTTTAGAAGGAAAAAATTGTAAAATGGGCCATACACAAGGTGTTGTACAAAGAAAACAAGAGAGACTTTTTCAATGATATAATCTGTATTACTTGTAACTCAGTAAGGCAGAGTTTTCAGAGTGATTTTTCTTTCCCTCTACAGTAATGGAGACAAAAGCAGGTGATCAAGAACTGATCAATTTTCTGCACTGATCAAACTTGCTTTATTCAATTTTTAATAAGGTCTAACAGGCAATCTTAAAGAATGTGTGTGGAAATCTTTGTTGTTGTAATCTCAAATGATAAAAGGGTTTTATAGTAAACTAAAATATGAAAGAATTTTCATTTTTTTCATCCTATTGGCAACAGCCCATTGGATTTCTCAGTCAGTTCTCTCTAACACTTGAGTCAGTATCAACCGGTCATCACAAAAGCAGTGTAAAATTACAAGGGTACGGTAGGTCTGTCTTGCAGGACAGAAAAGTGAAGCCCCTTCCTCTTTTTCTTTCAGCAGGCAGACGTTAGTTAATTGGGAATGAGAGTTTAATGATAAAGAACCTGATCCCGAAGTACTTTGGTAAAATGCTCCTTGACTTCAGCCCAAGAGGCATAGTGCTCAAAAGTGCTGAATGCCCTCAATGGGAGTTGAAAGTGCTCAGCACCTTTACAAGACTGGGACCCTAAAAGTGTACTGTTCTCTAACAAAATCCATAATATATAAACCTCTTAACTGAATAACTGAAAAGGAAAGTATCAAATTAATTTTTTTTGGATGCTGATGAAAATATAGAAAGTAATAATTAAAGGTTCCTACCTTTTTAAGTTCTTTGCAAAATGATTTCTTTGAATTTTTATCCAGCAGTGTGTTAGATTTTGCTTTTAGTTTAATGGTTGATTCCTGAATGAAAAAAGGATGGGAGGAGATAAGAGAATCTGAAGCCACAAATTAAAATATGGTCTTTACACAATAGAAGATAATAGCAACTAGAACTGCAATATTTCTAATAGCATGAAAAAGCAACAATCGGGGAATACATATTACTTAAGAGAAATGATACTTTGAGGATTACATTTATCATTCCTATAAACTTCAATGGAATCAGACCTAGTAGAGCGGTGATATTTGCAATATGTAGACCAATATTCCTGAAAGCTGTAACTGACGTTAGCAGTAAACCTGACACCCCTATATATACTTTGATTAAAAGGGATGCATAACAACTTCCATGTCCTCACTAGTTCTATCACTATACCAAGTCTTTTCTGTTGGTCCAACTTGAAGGCAATGGGAATTCTGCCATAGACTTCAAAGGCTGCTGGATTAGGCCTTATGAGAGGATGGAAAGTTTATCTCTTGTGCTACAAGTGAACTAGCCTCTTTGAAAAAAGAAGAATTATACTACACATACATACCTTTTCCTCTGGATGTTTATTTGCTTTGGTAGCATTCTTTTTAGCCTGTAGCTTTCTTTTCTTTTCAAGGTCTTTCTGCCTAGCAAGTTTCTGCTTTTGTTTTAGTTCTTCAAGCTAATTGCAAAAAAACAAGAGAGAGAACAACATTTCATAAGCTAAAGAGTATTCTTCCTCCCCACTTACGATCAGGATTGTTTGTAAAGTGCTTTGAAGATGAAGAGCAATGCTATAAAAGTACTACATATTACCACCTAGGATTATTCTTTGAATATTTTGCACGGTTTTTAGTGCTAGTGAAAGGTGCCAGGTTGAGAGCCCTAGAAACCTAAGGCCTCTATCCACATAAGGAGTGAAATCCTGGTTGCAGTGAATTCAATGGCAAAATATCAGTGGGACCAGGATTTCACTCAAGAGTATGGTTTAGGTCTTAATCTTGACCTAGAGTGGTCGCATTGAAGAAAAAGGGATGTTCAATCTCCATGGTCCTTTCAATCTTGGTGTATCTGTCTCCGATACTTGTCTAGAACTATTAAGAAATCAAGGGCGGGAGCTTAAGGAACTGGTTGGCTGGTGTGAGCTTATTTCTTCTCCTGCTTTTACCTGATGGAAATGGTGATACATTACTACTGCCAATTAAACTTTTGGAGGCACTCAGATACTTTGGTGCCAAGACAGACAAAAATAAAAATTTTATTAAAGTTAATGTTAAAAAATTATATAATACACAGGTAAGAAAAGAGTGTCTGTACATCTGGGTATAGTGCTTAGATTATCCACAAATATGTTTGTTTTAAAAGTCATAAGATACATATAGTACATAATCAGCAATAACCCAAATTTATGAGAATAAATTTAACAATACAGTTTAGATATTAGCATCGAAGTATTCAGGTACATCACTCATGAAAAGTTATACAGCAAGTTGGTTGTGGAAAGCAAATATATCAAAGAGTGAAGATTGTCCCTCAGTAATTGAGAATTTAGGATAGGTTGTCCATTTACAAAATACAATCCATCAGGGAAGTATTTCAGTTATTTTCCCAATTGCACTTCTCATCGGCACTCCAGACACCTTCAAAATGATGTCAGAGATGGTCCCTCTGTGGCAGGGTAGTCACATTAGCAGACAGTGTTAATGTTGCCCACAAATATTTAGGTGCCTATATAGAGGATTTCATCATACAAGTGTCAAACTGGAAAGACTTAAAAAAAAAAAAAAAAAGACAGCTGTGTAGGGTACCTGGAGATCTTACTCTTCACAGGAAGCACTAATTATGCTAGAAATTACTTAGTCTACACTTTTGTATTTTTACATCTATACACAGTTCTAGTATCAAATACTAAAAAATCCACATAATTTAGTATATTGTTATCTAGTATATTAAGTTGAAAATAAGAATCTCTAGTATTTTCAGAGCCAATGGCTATTAAGACTATAGTGCATGACACATATCAAGTTTTCCTGAAGTGGGGATATGCACATAACCCCTTCATTCTATTACAAACTGTATTTTACCCTTTGCTTCCTTTGCTCCGCTTCACGGAGAACCTCTTCCTTAAAAGGTGCAGCATTGGGAATTCCTGGATCTTTCTTGGGCTTTTTGTGCCCACGTTTCTTGGCTTCTTTCCTGAGTTTTCTGCTGTGCTCCCGAACCTATGGGCAAGAAAGAACAAAATTTGGTATTGGAGTCACAAATTCGGTTTGATAAAGAGACTGTCACACTTCTCCTTCCTTCATATTTACGTCTACAAAGATTTTGTGTTTGGAGTGAAGGGCTTTCAATTACAGACTGAATCAGCAGGTAACTGTGCTTAAATAACTGTGCTGAATACTGCAAAAGTTAAAGATTCAAAAACTTAAGTTATTATGTCATCTATACCATCTCTCTGACAATGTAGATTTGTTCCCTACATTTAAAAGCAACTTCCCATTGCAGCTGAACCCTATGTCCACTCACAATAAGTTCTCTATTGCCTAGTTTTTGTATTACTTCAAAGCAGTTGGTTGGTTTTCTGTTTAAAAGTATTTGGCATTTAAAAAGAAAAACGATTTTTACTAGGGCTTTCAAGAGATTAAAAAAATTAATTGCACTGTTAAACGATAATAGAATACCATTTATTTAAATATTTTTGGATGTTTTCTACATTTTCAAATATATTGATTTCAATTACAACACAGAATACCAAGTGTACAGAGCTCACTCTATATTTATTTTTGATTACAAATATTTGCACTGTAAAAAAAAAAATAGTATTTTTCAGTTCACCTAGTACAAGTACTGTAGTGCAATCTCTTTATCATGAAAAGTTGAAATTACAAATGTAGAATTATGTACAAAGAAAAACTGCATTCAAAAACAAAACCATGTAAAACTTTAGAACCTACAAGTTCACTTTGTCCTACTTGTTCAGCCAAACGCTCAGATAAACAAGTTTGTTTACATTTGCAGAAGATATGCTGCCCTCTTCTTGTTTACGTCACCTGAAAGTGAGAACAGGCGTTCAAATGGCACTGTTCAGCATTGCAAGATATTTACATGCCAGATGTGTTAAAGATTCATACGTCCCTTCATGCTTCAACCACCATTCCAGAGGACATGCATCCATGCTGATGATGGGTTCTCCTCGATAATAATCCAAAGCAGTGCGGACTGAGGTATGTTCATTCTCATCATCTGAGGAAGATACCATCAGCAGAAGGCTGATTTTCTCTTTTGGTGGTTCGGGTTCTGTAGTTTCCGCATTGGAGTGTGGCTCTTTAAGACTTCTGAAAGCATTCTCCACACCTCATCCCTCTCAGATTTTGGAAGACACTTCAGATTCTTAAACCTTGGGTTGAGTGCTGTAGCTATCTTTAGAAATCTCACACTGATACTTTCTTTGTGTTTTGTCAGATCTGCAGTGAAAGTGTTCTTAAAATGAACAACATGTGTTGGGTCATCATCTGAGACTACTATAACATGAAATATATGGCAGAATGCAGGTAAAACAGAGCAGGAGACACACAATTCTCCCCCCAAGGAGTTCAGTCACAAATTTAATTAACCCATTATTTTTTTTAAACGAGCATCATCAGCATGGAAGCATGTCTTCTGGAATAGTGGCCAAAGCATGAAGGGGCATATGAATGTTTAGCATATCTGGAATGTAAATACTTTGCAATGCCGGCTATAAAAGTCCCATTCGAATGCCTGTTCTCACTTTCAGGTGACATTGCAAATAAGAAGCAAGCAGCATTATCTCCCATAAATGTAAACAAACTTGTTTCTCTTAGCATGGCTGAACAAGAAGTAGGACTGAGTGGACTTGTCGGCTCTAAAGTTTTACACCGTTTTGTTTTTGAGTTCAGTTATGTAACAAACAAACAAAATCTACATTTGCAAGTTGCACTTTCACGATAAAGAGATCACAGTACAGTACTTTATTAGGTGAATTGAAAAATATTATTTCTTTTATCATTTTTACAGTGCAAATATTTGTAATCAAAAATAATATAAAGT
>NW_020664583.1:7501954-7519536 GCF_002925995.2 Terrapene triunguis
GCAACATTCATTTTCTATTTTTATGCCTGTTCATTCAAACAGAAGAAACACCAACAACTTTGAAATAATACGAAATAAAAGCATGTCTGATATCAGAGTAATGAGGATGCTCTGGGCAAGTTAATGCTACCCTAATTTGCATACAAGGTGCTTAGATGCCATAGTGCATTAGAAATATCTTAGATAAACTGATGAGCAAAATGACAAAAGTTATGTATGGAATGGGTGGTTCACAGCTGGGCCTCAACTTGGCTGGCTATTACTGCAATATAAATGTTAAACAGAAATAATACCACACTCCAAAAGCATTTTGGTCATTAGCACACCTACATTTAGTTATGCTTTAAACAGAAATGGGTTCTACTCAAAACTTTACATCCAAACCCCACCCAAATTTGGATCCAGAGCTGAACTTTACAGTTTGAGCCAGTTGCTAGTTTTTAAGCACCACGAAAACCATACATTTACATAATCTATAATTAGGGCTGAAATATATCCAAGTGTCCCTTTAATATGAATGCTTAATAGCAAATTCGGCATTGAGACCTACCTTTTTCTGGATTTTATATCGTTTATGGCAGGTCATGCGCTTACTAGCCTTCTTCAACTCTGAAAACATCAATATGGGTTATAATCAGGCAGACTGGATACACTTTCCAAATACAACTCTTATGAGCAATACCTGTGTGGAAGCCACAGATGCAGAGCTTAGCAAATAATTTTTTTGGTTCAGGGTCAGAACTGAAAAATCAGAAGAAAAATCGATTTAAACCAAAACCATTTTTTCCCAAAAAAATTGTTGAATTGAAAACACACACAAAAATTAAATTGACCAAAAATACTTCAGTTGACTCAAAAAGAATTTTTGTCCCAGCTTTTTGTTTTAATTTAGTCACTTTGGGGTGTTTTTCACTCAATTTGTGTTTTATTTTTTAAATTGGCCAAATTTGAATTTAAAATGCTGTTTTGAAACAAAACGCTTCAAACTTTTAGAAACCAAAAGGTAGAAACAAAAAGTTTTGACTTTTTTATTAAAAACAAAAATCGTCAGTTTTTCCTGGGCCCAAACTATTTGTTGAAATGGGGCAGAATTTGTGTCACAGCACTAAGGGGAAAAAAATCTTTTGACCCTTCCCCCAAAATTATGAGTTGGAAAAAAACTCGCTCAGCTCAACCCAGATCCCCATCTCGGCCCCGATCCTGCAAAGGCTATAGGCCTGTGTGAACACGTGAAGTTAAGCAGAGCCCAGCGCGGGCCCAAGTCTCTGCAGGATCAGCAAGGCCTCAGCAGCACATTCCAGGGCTGGAGCCCCAGGCTCGGAGGGGAACAGAGGAGAGGCGGCAAACCGGGGTGGCCCCACCCGCCCAGGGCAGGACCGCTGTCACTCCCCCCAGGCCCGTAGGGGGCTCTCCTTGCCCCCGGCAGCTCAGAAAAAGCCCCCCAACCCCACGGACAGCGAAGGGGGGAGGGGAGCTGTGCTAGCGCCTCAGGCTCGATCGCGACAGGGAAGCGCCCGCTGCCCCCCTCCCCGCTCGTGGGGCCCAGCGGCACTATCCACCGCTGGCCACCCCACCCCGGTCCCGCCCGCCCCTCGCGCGCACTCACTGGGCCTCCTCATGGCGGCGGCTGCTCCGGGCGCCGCTCTCCCCACGTGGAGGCCGCTGAGGCGACTAGGGGAAGGCCGGTCCCGCGAGGAGACACTGCCGTAAAGCAGGCCGGTCCCGCGGCTTAAGCGGTGTCGCGCTGGCGGGCTCGCTTGGCGGCTGGGCGGGCTTTGCGGCAGCGACAGACTCGGCAGTGAGGAGGAGCGGCCGGAATAGCAGCAGCGGTGGCGGCGGTGCGGGCGGCGGGGGGCGAGCGCGGCCGCGGCTGTCGGAGGCGGAGCGGGGCCGGCTGGGTAAGCGCTGGCTGCCGGCCCGGCGGCTCGGAGCGGGCAGCTGGGCTGCGGAAGCCAAGAGGCCGCCGCTTCCCTTTGTGTGTCCGCTGCGCTCCTAGTGGGGAGACAGCGCCCCCAGCGTGGGGGTGCCCTGCCCGGGGCCCGCCCCAGACCCGTGCCCCGGACCCTTCCGGCGGCGTGGGAGCTGATCCCCTGTTCCCATCCTCATCCCTGCCACCCCCACCCCTCCGAGGCACCAGTTCCCCTTCGCCTCGCCTCCGGGGCACTGATCCTCCCTCGGTGAGGCTGGTGGTGTTAGCCCTTTTACATCTGGGGGAAACTGAGGCACGGAATGGGGAAGCGGCTTGTCAAAGCAATCAACTCATTGAGTCGATGTTGGAGCTGGGAACAGATACAAGGAGTCCTGACTTCCGGGCCCTAACTCTGACCTTGGGCACATTACTCATATTTTATTCATAGCACCTAGGTTCTCCAGTCGAGGAGCATGGCCTTTTGTACTGAAAGTATCATAGAAATGTAAGGGTGGAAGGGCCCTCAAGTCATCAAGTCCAGCCCCCCATGCTTGTCCAACCTGTTCTTAAAAACCTCCAGTGATGGTGATTCCACAACCTCCCTTGGTAACCTTTTCTAGTGGTTGACTAACTTTATCACTAGAAAGGTTTTCCTAATATCTAACGTAAATCTCCCTTGCTGCAAACTAAGCTGATTACTTCTTGTCCTGCCGTCAGTGGACATGGAGAACAATTGATCACAGTTCTTTTTATAACAACCTTTTACATATTTGAAGACTGTGATCATGACTCCCGCCCACCCATCTCTTCTCTTGACTAAATATGCCCAATTATTTCAGCCTTTCCTAAGAAAGGGACAAAAGACTGTTTCTGTCCCAGAGAATTTGCAGCTAAGAGGGTGGAACACACCTCAGGGTAGGTAGGAATGATAGACAAATCCATGTGCATGACATTTTTACAAATCAAAATATAGAAAGCGAATGATGTAATATATACGCTCTTCCTCAGTTTTTCCACCTGTAAAGTACTGGGTGCATAATTAATGATTGTACAATACTTGAAGATGTGTATGTATCTATACACAAATATTTTATTATATTTATAGGGCCATAAATAGACCCAGTCCTCCCTTTCTTACCAAAAGAGCCTCGCAAAATTTGCTAGAAAATGTATTTCTTTATACCATTAGTAATATTTAAACTAGAAGCAGACCTGTATTACACCCAGTAGTTGATCAAATAAGCAGTCACATTATCTGTCCCTTGTCCATTACCCCTTCAAAGATTAATGAAAAAATAAACATGTGTATTTAACTTTGCTAACTTTATCCTTTTACAGTTCATTATTCCCTCCATCCACTTTTCCTCATATGTTTCAGGCCAGTTTCAGGATTCATTTATCAGTAATCATATAGATGAAATATATCATAAATTTTTCAGTCATTTTGTGACATTTGCCAATTATCTGAGAAATATTTCTACAGACATGTGGAGGATACCCACAGTGCAAACAATTAGTTTTTCTTGACACCTGTGTAACTTTCCTGGTTGGTTATTTTTAAAGGGATGCAGAAAGGTAAATGCTTGTTAAAACCCAATTGGCTTGTTTTAAGTAAATTGTCTCGAATATGTGTAAAAGCTCGACTCTTTCAAGGAGATTAGACATTATACTATGTTGACGGGTCCTTAATAGATTACAAGAAAAAAATGTTTATTGACATATCTTCAGGAGATGTGGCAATGAGTAACCTGTCATGTTTTAGGAGTCAAGAGAGGTCTCTCACTGAGTAGCTGTAGAAGAAGGTATTATAAGAGATCTGACTTTTTAAGAGTTGCTGTAAAGGTTATGAAAAATGTTCAAGATTTAAAGCAATTTCTCATGTGAGTGCTGCAGAAACACTGTTCTCAGGTCCTGTGTGAATTGTCTGAATAGCTCTCAAGGCCTTCTCTACTTCACACAAGGAGTGAAAGTGTTTGTAGGTAGGGAGATTGTTGGTACCCCAGAAGGCACCATGAGACATCAGTTCCTTTAAGAAGAGAGCAATATTTTCTACAACTAAATATAAGGTATTGTTTTGAGATCAATAACTTGATTATCTTACTGAATTTGGGTATATGATGGTGTCCAAACCTTGATATAGGTTTTACATATACCTAAGTTTTACAGGGAGATAAAGCTCTGAAGTCCTTAAATGAAGTACCTATTAAAACTTAATATGCTCTTAAACTTCCTCTGTAAGAGCATGTGCAGTGTAAAAACACATAGGACAAATTTGTCATTTGGTTAACACAGGGATCAGCATCCTTTGGCACGTGGCTCGCCAGGGTAAGCACCCTGGCGGGCCGGGCCGGTTTGTTTACCTGCCGCGTCCGCAGGTTCGGCTGATCGCGGCTCCCACCGGACGCGGTTCACCGCTCCAGGGCTTCCTGCCACCCCCATTGGCCTGGAGCGAACTGCGGCCAGTGGGAGCCACAATCGGCCGAACCTGCGGATGCGGCAGGTAAACAAACCTGGCGGGCCGCGGGTCAAAGGTGGCTGATCCCTGGGTTAACAAGTTGTCTTCCATGTCTTTTGGTTCTGGTTCCAAAAGTAAATTAGTGCATACCAGATAGGTAAGACTAATTTTATTTTCTGGTTGTTTTTTTTTTATACAGTTCTGTATATGTGGATGGGATTTGTTAGAAAATCAGTCTTAAAAGAGAAACTGGCATTGATAAGGTATAGCTATTCTGTTAACAAAATTCAGCTTTATATTTTATATCCTGGTTGATATACAAGCTTGGTTTTGATAGAAGTGTTTTTCAACAAGCAAACTGATGTATTTGTTGCACAATCTTATATTGGTAAACTTTATCATGTAATAGGATATGTGGCTGAAGTTTTATGAACAGGGGCTAAATGTTTAGTAAGGAAGGCTACTGTTCAGTAAAGAGAGCCATAAAACTCCTCTGAAGTTGTTTCTTGATGATGTGGGCCATTGCTAAAGAATCTTATTACTTTTTGAGAATTTAAAACTTTTTTTTATTTATACATTCACTGTGCTGCTTCTCCACTCCCATCAGTTTACAGTGTTGCAGCTCTCTCTTCTTTTACATTCAGACTGGCAGTAAAATCTGTGATGTGTCAGCAGGGCCTTTAGGAAAAAGCAAACAGTTTGTTTAAAAAATCTAGAAAAATGTCTTATTTTCTGTGCAGAAAAAATACTCTATGTGGAAGTTTGTTTTTGTTAAGAACAAATCCAAAAAATACTAATCTGTGTTCCTCTCCTCCCCTACCTTTCCTCCCTCCTCACTATTTTTCTTGAATTCTGTCTATCCACTCTCTCCTTTTTACCCTTCCCCTCTATTTTTCTCTCCTTTTTCAGTTTAGACTGTACTAACACCATTGCTGAATTGACACTTGTAGAGTCTTACCTTCTCCCAGTATCTTAACTTGGCCAACAGACACTATGAGGAGATTGGCTTTTCGAGGTGCTGGTTGTACTCTGGTAAATCTAGTACATTATTGATCATATATGCATCATCCTCCACTACCTTGACTTTTTTTTTTTTTTTAATCCTGGCCATAATGAATCCCCCCTCATATTCATTCAACTTATTTAAGTGTTTGCTGGTAATTAATTCTGTTCCTAGAATATGAAAAAGATACCCTAATGTAGTTATGCCAGGCTGCTGCACCATTTAAAAACAACACATACAAGAAAAAATGCCTTGATTCTATTAGAAAATGGGAGGAGATCTGGGGAGTCTCTAGTCTGTACCCATTCAGTCTTTAGTCTTTGAGACTCCCAATAATAGTGCCAGTAGAGAGAAGTCTTTGTGACACTGATACCTTGCCACTAGAAATTGAGCTAGGTCCGCCAGCTTCTTTCATAAACCACTCAGTAGTGGTTGGATGGTTATTAATTTCAGTCACTATTTACTTTAGTAAATTCAAACCCGTGGCTGAGAGGAGACAAACACTCTTGCATTGCCAGTTACTTGAGCTATCCAGTCTACACTGATTTTAGCATTGGAGAGAGAATGGGAGGGCTTGAGAACATAACAAAATGTAACCGGGTTACAGCCCAAACCCCTTTTGGTGTGATCCCAGGACTAGATATTAAGCAGTAGTTGTGGTTTTTACTTGTCAGTGCAGACTCTTAATTACATCAAGAGTGTTGTTTGTTTTTTGCCTTTGGATGTGGGATGGAGTACTTGTCAATCAGAATCACCAAATTATCTCTTGTTTGAACTAGTTCATCTGCTATGACAAAAGTTCTTATTTTATTATCATGTATGGAATGACAAGTCACAAGCATTGATGGGTGATTTAAGAAAGCATACTGGTAAGTGTTGTTAGATACATTTTCATCACCCTATAAGAGTCCAAGGCACTCTGATGTTATGGGGATGCATGGCAGTATAAAACTGGAGGATTGATTGGATTATCAGGTAAACTATCAAAGACATAAGCAGTGTTTTAGCTATATGATTTCATGAGGTAATAATACATAACTAAATCTCAGTGAACCATCTTGAATACATATACCCTAAAGAACTGGAAGTTTAATGCTCACTCTCATCAGAGAGATTGGATGCAAAGCCATAAGTTTAAGAACATCTTTCTTTATTATAGAAGAAGTTGGATTCCATGGGTTCCAAGCGACGAAGGGCTACTTCTCCTTCCAGCAGCATCAGTGGAGGAGATTTTGATGATGGTCACCATTCAACAAATATACCAGGCCCAAGCCGGAAAAGAAGGAGACTTTCAAATCTCCCAACTGTAGATCCTGTAAGTACCATTGTAATATCTACCCGTTCTGTGTTATTGCATAAATCCAAATGTGGAATACCTTTTGAAATTGCTTTAAGCAAACATTTGCAAAAAATATATATATATATATATTTAGTGAGAATATTTAAGATAAGGGTACAACATAGTGTTCTATGGATATTTTCTGGAGTTGCAAAGTCTTCTTCCAGGCTTTCCCCCATGGGACGGTGTTCTACATTTGTAGGGAACCCTGAGGAACAGCTTCTGTTTCCTTTGCTATATTGTGCACTTTCCTGGCCTGAGCTCTAATTTTGAATGATGTGGGCAAGTTACGACTTCCTCCTGAGACCAGCATCACTGATTCTACACTGGCTGTAGAGCAGGGATATCAAACTCATTCTGTGGAGATGTCTGAGTTACATTTTTAATTATGGTGTGTGGGCTGGGGCATAAATTTGGACTACGTATCTCCTTCAGTCCATTAGTTCTCCCACTGATGTCAATACAAGATTTGTACAAAGAGCAAAAGGTAGAATATTGCCTTTCCGTGTAGTACCTAAAGTTCTATTATTTGTTCAGTACCTTATTCATCCCTGGCCCATGAAAATATGTTCATCTTTAGGACCATCCCAATTGATGTCCTTTTTCTCTTCCTTACTCATTCTCCTTTAGCTGCTTTTCTTTTTTCTTCACTGTCTTTGTATTTCTCGTCTTATCTTCCCATTGCATCTGCTTCCTTGTAGCAGTTCCTGATTTCTATACCTTATGGCTTTCACTTCCTCCCCATCCTCCTTCCATCTGCTAAAATGATTAGCAAAGAAATAGTAAATGCTGACATTTGAAGTGCCATCCTTAGGCATTAGTTAGCCTAAGAGAGATTAACTGTGAAACATTGGAGTCCACATTTCCTTATTTATTGTTTTTGGTGTCTTCTTGAGTCTGTAGTCAACACTGTGTTGGTTTATATTTGGGAAGTTTCCTTTGCAACCACAAGGGCTAGAAAACTCCCTTTAATAAAGAAAAAACACACAAATCTGGGTATGCCATAGTACTATATTAATACATCAAATGGGCTGGGTGTTTAATACCCTACTATAGAGCAACTTATGGTGTGACACTCCTCTCCCCCCATCTTCCTACTCTAACCAAGGCTTGGGCATAAATCCACACCCCTGAGAGACGTAGCTATGCTGACCTAAGGCCTTGTGCAGACAGAATTCTTCCATTGGCCTAACTACTGTTTCTCGGGGAAGTGGATTACCTACGTTGACAGGAGAACCACTCCTGTTGGCATAGGTAGTGTCTACACTGTAGCATTTCAAGTGCAGACATACCCTAAATTTGTTGCCTCCTTAGCATTTCCATTGTTTTACTGGATTGTTCTTGCCTTTTAGATTGCTGTGTGCCATGAACTGTACAACACAATCAGAGATTACAAAGATGAACAGGGCAGGCTCCTATGTGAGCTTTTCATTAGGGCACCAAAACGAAGGTGAGGAGATGGCTTTGATTGGTAACAATCTTAGGTATGAGAGCTAGTCCTGGAACAAATGGATTTTGAGAAATAGCTCATCTGTGTAAAAGTTGCAAAACGTGTGCATTAAATATGCAACAAGCTTGCATTAGTCTTTTGATCTTTATATTTGATAGCATGCCCCTTTGAACAACTGTGACACAGGTGCCTGTGTTCAGGCAGAAAAGTAAATGTTTGATTTGATATGAAACCTAGAATATAAAGCCTTCCTGATGTTGAGATCTGTTTGACTGTAAAATTGTCTCCAAAGATGGAGGAGTAAAATACTAAAAATATATCCTAGGGAACAATCCATAACTGACTTTTGGGATTGGAGTAGGTGAAGTGATAGACTATTTCTGTCTGTAATTTTTTTATAGATTTAAGATAAATTTTAAAATACACCTCTACCTCAATATAACGCTGTCCTTGGGAGCCAAAAAATTTTACCGCGTCATAGGTGAAACCGCGTTATATTGAACTTGCTTTGATCCACCGGAGTGCGCAGCACTGCTTCACCGCGTTATATCCGAATTCATGTTATATCGGGTCGCGTTATATCGAGGTAGCGGTGTATGTGCTAATTCATTTATATTAAGGTTGTTTGTAAATTTGAGCTATTTAAGTTGTAGCAAAAACATACAAGAAACATTTCTGAATTAGTCTTAAATTTGTGCAAAGTTAAATACTGTAGGGTTCGCTTTCAGTGCTCAAACTCTAATGTCTTTACTTATTGTTACAACAGAAATCAGCCAGACTACTATGAAGTGGTTTCTCAGCCTATTGATTTAATGAAAATCCAACAGAAACTAAAAATGGAGGAGTATGATGATGTGAACCTACTGACTGCTGACTTTCAGCTACTATTTAACAATGCAAAGGCTTACTATAAGGTGAGGAAGCTTCATTTAAAGGCCCAAATTCATATATTCTGACAATAGCAGGTCTGTGTGCTTTTAGAAGATACAGCCAGTTTCATATGTAAGAGACCATTATGGTAATATACATCTGTTCCAGTACTACAGTGGTTCCAAAACTTTTCTGGAGTGTGGACCAGATCTTAATACAGAGATTACCTCATATGCCTCCCCCTCTCTCTTTCCTAATCATGTAGCATCCCTGCTCAACTACAGCAATTTCTTCCATGGAAAAATATTAGGAAAGTATGTCTTTTTAGGTGTCTCATGTGATGTGTGTTTTCCTTGGGAAAAACATTAAAGAGCACAAGTAGAATCCTGAACTCAGTACTGAGCAGGCAAGTAAAGGACGAACAGATTTAAAGTATTTTATCAATACACTTCCCATTTAATGAATTGGTCATTCTGAATGATTAGATCAAGTTAAATATAGAAAAACAAATATATAATATTTTTTGTTTTTTGAAAGAAAAGAGCAAAAGTAGTGGGATGATTTCATCTCTCACTTCCATCAATTCTTTCTCTCAGCTGGAAACAAGCAGGAGAGCTAAGATCACTGGTAAACAAGTGGTTTGCTAACCATCAATGGTGTGCAGGACACTCATTTAGAATCTCTGCAGTATTATACTCTGTTTAAAAAAACAGTAGTTACGCACTTATATAAATCAGAGGTGATCGAAGCTCACTTTGAATGCTGGGGGCGGGGAGAGGGCGAGTATCAGGGCAGAATAGGGAAGTTGGGGTGTCTCTCTTTCTGGGGGTAGCTTCTTCTGGCCTAATCACCCTGGTTCCTACGTGCTCCTTGGCTGAGACTCAGTCAGAGGTTGCTTGTGTCGGGGCAGGGCTCAGTCAGAGACAGCTCAAGCCGAGGCTCAGGGTTAGAGAGCTGAGTGTGACGTGGGGGGGGAAACTGAGGACATAGATCAGCACTAGCTCCCCTCATCCCTCTGGTTCTGCTGCCCCAGATATGAATGGTACACTTTAGATGTTAATGGGTTTTATTAAGGTTATCTTTAAATAATTTTGTTAGCATCTTTCCTAAAATTTAATGAAAAAGTGTGTTTCAGAATCTTAAAAAATAAAATGTTTTCCTGTATTTCTTGCATTGAAAGTATCAATATCTTGTGGCAGAGATGGGATAAAAGAAATCCAAAACTTTAGGTAATTTACCCTAGATTGGCAGTAATGTCCTTAAGTGTGGTGGAGGCTATCTATTTTAATTCATAATACCATTCCTGACATCACTGTGTTGAAGAATTACACAGCCAGTAATTGCTGTGTTTTCTATTATTTAATATATTTCACTTCAGAATGCTCAGAATTTTAACAACACTTTTAAAATAACAGATAGCAATAATGTTGTGCTGTTTGGTTCATTCTCACAGCCAGATTCTCCTGAATATAAAGCTGCCTGCAAACTTTGGGATTTGTATATGCGCACAAAGAATGAGTTTGTTCAGAAAGGTGATGCTGAGGAGGAGGAGGAAGAGGATGAAGGGCATGACAATCAAGGGGCAATATCTGAAGTAGTAAGTAGGAAGCATTGCATTTATAGTTTGCTTGTGAAATTAAGAGGTGTGTGAAAACTGGGCTTTCAGAATAAGGTTAAACTCAATTTATGGAGGGACATCGGTCGATGTGTGGTTATTAAACTGGGCCAAAACAGGTTATGGGACATGTGTACATATAAATTAAGTCACTAGATTATGTTCTGATATACTGTTTAAGGGTTCTTACACATACATAGAAAATGGTAATGGTTTCAGTACTCTCTATGTAAGTATTTATACCTTTGCATATGTTTGTGTACATATTAGTGAATTCTTAAGAAATAAATATTTAGGAGATGATCAGTGATAAAACCACTGTATATGTGGTTCTATTTTAGTCAAAGTTTATAATAAATATGACCTCTTGTAACTTGCATGATCTGAGGCCCAGTGCAAGAAAATCTGGGTCCCCATGAGAACACTTTCAGATGAGACAGCCGTATGGTCAACACCATGGTGTTATTCTCAGACTTGTTGTTCTTTGTAATGCCTTAAACCAGGGACTTAGGCTAGAGCTATGCCTGCAAATCTCAGCTAGTACTGCATGACATTACAATGCATATTTTTATTTAACTCTGAAAAATGGATCTGTGCATGAAATGTGTATGTGACATTCAGACTTATTCACGTGCCTTACTAAATGCATAACCATAGTACTATGTCTTGAAAAGTTGCACACATCTTTATAGCTGCTGTTTTCATCTTCTTTTCCTTGAAAAAGAATGTTGATACATTTACACTGAAAATTTTACAGGGGCCATTAGAAGCTTTTATAAAATTGAAATCTTTCTCATCAAAGCTTTTTGTAACTTCATTTCCTGTACCAGTCTTCTCCAAGCTACTTGAAAGAGATTCTTGAACAGCTGCTTGAAGCTGTAGCCATAGCCACCAACCCATCAGGACGTCTCATAAGTGAGCTGTTTCAGAAGCTTCCCTCTAAAGTGGTGAGTAGTGAAATGAAGTCATTTGTGTTCTATGTTTGGTATCTGGAAAATGGTATAACTGATACTGTGGGCTGACTGTGAGACTAACAGTCAAGTGAACAAAAATAAATAAAAATACTTTAAGCACTACCAAGTCATAATATTTTGCTTTTCAGTGGAAATTGCCCCCTTATGCCTGTTTACTGAAGAAACCATTATCTGTTTAATCAGATAACGTACAATAACATTTTAACACTGAGAGCAAACTATGAGGGGTGTGTATAATGTCTAATAGCTATCAATGTTAAAACGTTGTTACACATTATCAGATAAAGGTCATGTTATAAAATCATTGCTTCTTTCTGAGGAAATAGTTTTTTTTCATATCACTTTGGTGGAATGATGAAGTATTTCATTTTTCTTAATTGGCTGTAAGGGCTGCTTATTGTTTTAGCAGCTTTCTGCTGGTGGAAAGGTGTTTATGGATCAACCCTAAAATAATCTTTTTACTAATCTAACTTTTGTTTTGAAGTCATTTACAGCTCAATTCAGAGTGAGTGTAACTCCACTTAGTTTGAATTTCATCTTAGTGTAAGGGATCTACTCTGTGAATGAGATCATTAGCTCATTTGGTGAATCTATATAAATAAACCCTTTCAAATGTTGTTAATAAGCGAGATTAGTTACATGAGCAATGTATATTATCTTAATGATATGGAGAAAGTAAACAATTTTGGTTAAGAGAATAAACCTTAATCAATACTGAATTTGTACATAATCTTTCAGCTGTTTTGTGGTGGTAATCTGTCTTCTCAGCTGCCTTTGGTAATAGGCCATCAAATATAAGTGGTTATTTAATACTGATTTTTATTAAGTGTTTCCCTTGTGAATTATATGTGTCAGTGTACAACCATAGATGTATCATTTTTTGTTTTCTAGCAATATCCTGACTATTATGCAATAATTAAGGAGCCCATAGATCTTAAGACTATTGCCCAGAGGATACAGGTACAGTATGATCATGTTAATGAGCTGTATATTGTAATTTTCGAAAAATAAGCTTTTTAAAGTTTAGAGGCAAAAGTTTATGTAGATCAGTAGTAAGTGTAATTTTTGCCAGTAAATTAAGAAACTGAAAACTATACTGCTCTGAGGTTCAGGACTGGCTATAGTCAATCCTGGACTAGTGTGCCAAAAGTAGTCACAGTTTAAGGTTCAGTGTCTTAAACCACTAGTAGTTGATATGAATGAAATGCCAGTTACCGTGAGTTCTTGGCCATGTACTAGTATAAAGTAGTAATTTCTGGCCAGGGCAAATTGAGATATTTAAGTTTAGATTAGTGTCATTCTCATTACCATCTTGCTTTCTCCCACTCATCCTTTCCTATTCTTATTTGGTTTTAGCTAGCTGTTATCCTGAATTCCTAGAGCTAGAAATTGGTGATCCATACTACCTTATTCAAATCTAATTTTTAAAATGAAGTATTAGTCTCTAATTCCAGAATTTTGTGAAATACCAACTGCTAATGCATACTGAACTTGAAGTGGAGGATAGAGATGAGTTAAAATGGTAATCCAAATGATGTGTTTTAAAGTTTGCTTAAAATAATTTTGGAGTCAGTGCATTGTTCATTTAGTTTGTCGGATCTGTCACTGACCGAGAAAATAACTTTTATATTTGTATCTCCTTTATGATTTTCTTTTCTTTTTTTCCCCAATGAATTATTCAAGTTTGTTTATATGCTGCATAAAGAAATGTCTTTATTCGGTGTGAACTACCTTTTACTTTCCAGTGTTTTGCATTTTCTTTCTTCATGTGACAGGATAAAAAGGATCAGTTATTATCTAAAGAGTAAATGCTCTGTTTTTTGTTCTGCAGAATGGAAGTTATAAAAGCATTCATGCAATGGCCAAGGATGTAGATCTTTTAGCAAAGAATGCCAAAACCTATAATGAGCCTGGATCTCAAGTATTCAAGGTTATTTTCAGATTATTTTTTTTGACGATTAAGTCAGGGTTCAATCTTTTTATTATATTACATATTTTTAAATTATTAAAATGGTATTTTGTGTGTTATAAGGTTCTAAAGCATTTCTAATTTATCTGGAAATACTAAAAAGGATATTGTCGACTAACTTCTATGCCTTTTATTGTTAGTAACTCCCTCTTAGAAGTTTGAAACGTATATTCTTTCCCTGTTGACTGTTCTTTTCTGTTTGCCAACTATAAATTTCTCCCTTCCAATTTTATTTCAAACGGGACATTAATCAGCCTGGTTTCTTATAGGAATAAAGGATGGCTCGCTGGCTATTAGGTTAGAAATGCCTAGAATTCCTGGCATTACAGATTCAAATCATGGCACTTGACTGTCTGTTCATTATCACAGAACATTTGAATTCTGTGCAGTTTAGTGTAGGGAGGTCTGAGGTATAAAGCCTGAAAGAATGGAGGTCCTGCCTCCTTTGCATGGATATTAAAGATCCTGTTCTATCTTTTGTAAGAGTATGCGTGCATCATATGGCCAAAACTCACTCTTATCTCTTCCTCACCACTTCCTTTTCTCTCTAAATTGACCAGCATGCTGTGAGCATATTTTCTACCTACCTACCTTCCTGTACCTAAAAGTGAATGAATTTCAGTGGTGAAGTGATTCCTGCATATCTTTAACTTTTGGGATGAAGGGCACTACATGTATGTAACATTCTAAGGGTAAAATCTATTGTTATAAGAGTAGAGGTGGATAGAATGCTAAGGCAGGCTAGCTATGACACCAATCATTTTCCAGTGGAGAGAAGAAAAACAAACCCACTCATTCTAATGTATTATTGGTGTGTGTGTGCACGCGTAAGTCATGGATTTTTTTTTTTTTTTAAGGATGTTGCAAAGAAGTGCCACAGACACTAGCCACCGTTTTATTCCCTTTTATTTAACCATTGAAAGTCTCCTTTCAAGTTAGATTTTGCTACAGACTTCTGACACTGGGCAAAGTCGCTCTCTATCAAGAAAATATGTAACCCTAACTTTTGTTCTTTTCACACTATTTTAAATCTGTATAGTTATATCTATAAAATTAGAGTAAATCCTTGACTCAGTCTCATTTTTCTAAAATGGAGTATTCTTATTTCAATTAACAGGATGCAAATGCTATTAAAAAAATATTTAATATGAAAAAAGCTGAAATTGAACATAATGAACTGGCCAAGTCAAGTCTTCGAATCAGGTACTGCAAGTAAAAAAAATAAAAAAGAAATGCTGTTTGAGGTCTGGTTTATATGTATTTACTGATATTTAGTTCCTTAATTTTGCCCCCCAAAAAACAAAAACCAGATAAAATTAACTTGCTTGTTGTTGCTTTAAATCTTAAAAACCACTGAAGTAAATTTTTGAAGGTAACTGCTGAAATATACTGTGTAGGTGATATATTCCTACTCTTAAGATATATTTGGCACTGAAATATAGAGGGCCTGTAGGAGCCTCTAAAGCTAAAGTTTCAGCCAGCTTCTATTCTATGTGTTTAACGGGTAGAAACAGAAAAGCTGGAACAAGGAGCAGAGGCTCAGATCCTCAAAGATATTTAGGTATTGGACTCCCACTGAGGTCAAATACATTTTGAGGATCTAGGTGAGAGTGCCCTTCTTCATAAGAGTTGCTGGATGGCTAAGGGCCTCTGATGTATCCTGGAGGCCTGCAAAGAATTAGGGGGACCAAGGATTCATTTTTTGCACGAGCCCAAAATATTTCTTGGGAGGGAGCAGGGAAACAGCCCAAAATTCATTCATTCAGATGCCCAGCAATCATTTGGAGGAAAGCCCAGGATTTAGTGTAACTCTTTGTATGTGAAAATCTATTTTAATTGTAATAAGGGGCAGAATTGTGTGCGGGTAGGGACAGAATTGACTTGTTGGTGATGGAGTGAAGTTTTGGAAATGTAAATTAAATGGATATGGCTTGTGGGAGAGGGGGTAGTGCAGGTATTTGTCATTTGGGCTATAGGGTTGGTCTTGAACAAATAGGTGTTGAGAGATTTTTTTTTTCTTCAGGCCCTGTTATTTCCTTCCTGAAATCACATTAATTGGAAAAAGCTTTTTCCTCCTGCACAAATCCTCACTCTTCAAAATATCAGTGTGGACATTTTAAGCACATTTCTTATCTCAAACTATATCTCGACAGATCCAGATCTCTCATACGTTTCACTTGATATCATTGGCACTTCTCAAAGCTGGTATTAAATACTTGCCAGGGTGAATTATATTCTTTATCAGAAAAGCTAAGTGACATCTTCCAAATGAGCACATGAATTAACCTCCTTGGCAGAAAGGGAACTTCTTTAGATATTTTGGAAAGGACCTACTTGGAGTATGTATCCTTTTCAGAAATAAATCTCTCCTCTTCTGAAGCGGTTTTTGTGATAGGATAGAGAACTCCACTAACATCCTTACATTAAAGGCATTACAGTTAACTTAAATATTTGTCTTAAAATGTTTTACCTTCTGTTACAAATAACACCTAAGATTAGTGTAAATTAAAGAGATTAGAAAACTATACACTTTTTACCGTTTACTTGGTGCTTTTGACAATACTTTGAGTGTATAGTCAATTTTTACTGTGTCTTCTGTTTAATGAGTCAGTTTCCCGTGTTTGCATAAATCTTTCATATAGCAACAGCAGGGAGGAAAAACTTTACAAAACAAGAAAATGTGATGTAAAATCACAAAAATTGGCAGAGGTGTTCATGTGCAGGAGTAATTCTTGAAACTTTTTTAAACATTTCTTTAAAAAATGGACTCGATTACAAATTGATGGTGTCCTCTCTAAAGTCTGCAGTGTCGGGGCCTAAATGAGCTATAGTAAACACCTAGCACGTGTGTAGTTCCACTGAGGTCAGTAGGTCTACATCTATGCTTAAGGATTTTCAGGATCAGGGCCTAAATGGTGACTCGCTGACTTCATTAGGAGTAAAGGGGGAATCAGGACCTTGCAAGGTTGGGTACTGTACTTAATTTTGAGGCTGTGACTGCTCGTATCTTAACAGTAACGCTTTTTGTGCGAAGACGGCTGACAAATAATTATATTAGTATTTGTTAGTTGAATTCCTCTCTCTCGTACTGCCAACTCCTTCTCTATCCCTTAGTTATCTTATTCTGTAAGGTTCTTTTAATATTTTACCTTGTTTGTGAAACTTTTATGTAGTTGTGTAGGGCCACAAGTTGCCTTTGTGTCCAGAATAATTTGACAGCTCTCATCTTGATTTTTATACCTTTTAAAAAATTCTTTTTAAAAACTTTTTTACCTCAAGCAGGCAAAAAAAAACCCCACTCTTAAACAAAAATAAAATTCCCCAGACACCTCATAGTCAATTTGAAGAAGAGAAAAGCTTAATTAAAAAAAAAAATCCTTCCTTCTACCCTGAAGACTGCTATTGGCTGCTGTCAAGCACAAACCTGTTGTTTCAGATCCCTTTTAACTTATTAAACTCCAGATGATCATCTAGTTTTTTTTTTTAAATACATGACTTCTTAATTCTTCCACCTCATCTGGGAGTCCTTCACCTATACGCTATTTTTAGCAAAATACCTCCTTAAATTATTCTAGCCTATTTTTCCTCTTAATTTTAAAAAGCTTAATTTTATAATAACTCTTTGCTAATTTAAATACTCTAATCATCATGTCAAGAATAATCCCAATTTTGTGACTTTATCAAGATGCACATCCTTCATTCCATTCACAATCATAAATTGCCCCTTTGTAGTGCACTTTTCTGTCTTTCTTCAGATAATATGACCAATGTACAACAGTGTCCACAACATAATTTAATATGCTTTATTAAGTTAGGGTTACCATATTTAAAAAATAAAAAAAGAGGACACTCCACGGGGCCCTGGCCCCGCCCCAACTCCGCCCCTTTCCCGCCCCAACCCCGCCCATTCTCCGCCCCTTCCCCAAAGTCCCCGCCCTAACTCCCCCTCCTCCCTCCCAGCCACGCGAAAAGGGCTGCCCGAGCGCTACCGGCTTCAC